>NC_044067.1:22639600-22939600 GCF_902167405.1 Gadus morhua | reverse complement strand
GGAGTCGGTGCTCAGGAGGCCAACCTTTAGGTCCAACCCATGAAGAGAGCTCCATTCACAGCCCAGGGTCCAGGGTGTCAGCAACAGGGAGGCAGGGGGGAGACGCAGGGGGGAGACGCAGGCAGGAGACGCAGGGAGGAGACGCAGGGGGGAGACGCAGGCAGGAGACGCGACGGGAGAAGCAGGCAGGAGAGGCAGGGAGGAGAATAGGCAGGGTGGAGACTCAGGGAGGAATGGTGGAGGAGGAAACATGTGGCCTTTTGTTTGGGTTCACATTGGATCTCCTGCTCCACTGGGACAGCCTGGGTGCGGCCCGCCTCCACCCCCACCACAGGCTGATGGTGTTCCCCAAGGCCTCACCACCCGTCTGTTTCCACCTGCCCGCCGTGGGTCCCATGTGGATGAGGTAGGGGTGGGGAGGGCCCGCCTCCTTGTTCACTAACGGGATTAGAAAACAGCAGCGTTTACGAAATGCAGACAAGCCTGTTGTTGGCCGGCTGCCAAGGCAAATAATCCACAGGGGTTAGGAAGAGAACATTCTCAACGGTTAGGTCTCTGTTTGGAATGAGACGGGAAGAAAAGAGAACAGCAAAAGAAAAGAAGCTGGCGGTGGTGGAAGTAATAAATAAAGGTGTTGTAGAGCGCTCAGTGGGTAGTACCATAAAGTCAGTCTTTACGGCGGCGACCCAGGTTTGATTCCAGTCATTGAAGATTGGTCATTGGCTGAATGGCCTCTCTCTCTCCCCCATACCTCCCAGTGTGACTGTCTCTGAATCGGTCATGAATGAAACATACAAATTAAAAAAAAATACAAATGCTTGCAGTGGCTTTCACTAACCCTGGACTGACATGGTGCACATGGCAGAAGAAGAAGAGCTATCGAAGAACACAGTCCCCATGATGTGATATAGAGTAAGGGGTTAGGGTTCCCCATGACCCCCTACAGAGGTAGGGTAAGGGTAGGTTTAGGGAGGGGGATGTTTAGGGCTTTGCAAGACGAGGGCTTGGTCTGTGAAAGGCATCCTATCGGAGCCTCTTACCCTGGCATCAGCGTCCTCAGTGAAGACCCCTCCAGAGACGTGCCGTTAACAGGCTCTCTCCTGGGAACGCAGCAGCCAACTCCCCCACACCCCCATCTGACCTGAGCTGGGAGACCGCCGCATCATCACCTCTCATTCAGGGGTAGAGGAGGAGGAGGAGGAGGAGGAGGAGGAGGAGGAGGGGATGGACTGCTGGACAACGACATCGATTTGCACTTTCCCCTTGAGGGAAGAGATCGAGCAGGTGGAGGAGATAAATCCGACTGCTGGGCTGGCCCCTGTCTGCCGGGGCCCTCGTTTGCTTGTAATATATCCTCATCTGATGATGAGGATATATTTAGTATATGCTACACGTGAACCTCCTAAAATGGCGCAATTTCATTGGTTCGCTATCTCGGGATATTGGGCAATATCCCATGATTTAGATCTCAAACTCGGGATATTGCGTGACGGTTGTCTCGTCACACTATTAAAAACAAATAAACCGCTAATAAGAAAAAATAATCCCGGCAGAAAGTGTTATCTTGTTTATTTTTGGAGTGTTCAGTTGTAGAATATACTAAAACAGTAGGGGAATAATTGTTAAATATCCTTGCTCTTCCCTCGTGTCTAAGCATGTTTGTAGAGTTGGATGATGGGTTAACCCCCTGGCTGTGTGTGTTTGTTTGTGTGTGTGTGCGTGTGTGTGTTTTGTATGTCTAAGTGCAAAAACATGCAGTGTTTTTACGGTCTCTTACTCTTTCTGTATTATTTATCTCCTCAGTGTTGTGCTCTCTTACTCTCCCTATTCGGGGCATGATCCTCCGTCCCCAAGCACCCGGGTGGGTCTCAGGGGGGGCTGGGGGGGCGCTCAGAGATGACTGCTCTCCCAGTGTTGAGCCAGGACGAGTCCTCTTTGGTTGTTCGATCAGCCTCACAGTGTCCAACCTTTGAGGCCAGCTTTCCCTCCATCTTTGGATTTCTGGATATATATTCAGTATCCAATTTATTCCCCAATTTTGTAGAATTCCACCAGAAGTTTTGTTAAATCCCCACACCGAATAAAATGGCACAAAAACATCATAATATAATATATTGACATAATTGAATTATTTCCATATTTGCGATCCATGTAGCAGCATTCCAAACCCTCATATGGTATGGTGAGGCCCCTGCTGTTTCCCAGAGCCTACAGCCTCTCTTTACATAATCTGACTAGACTCTTTAAAGTGCTTTTAGCATTAGTTAAACAGAGCTCGTGACCCAGAGCAAGCTCCTGTTTGTTGTTATCCTGCGGTAGCTACTGGAACTAGTTAATCCACATTTGGACCTAGCAGTAGAAGACAATTTCCATGGCAGACAAGACGCCACCATCCCCACCACCACCAGCAAAGAGAAGGAAAACTCTTTTTCAGAGAGTAATTGATAATAAAAACGCTGAAAGAGAAAAACTGAAATCAAGAATAATCCTAGGCGCTGCTTTCGAACGTTGGCGGCAACTGAAGGACGAGAAGGGTCTAAAAACCGATGCTTGTGTGGCGGTTGACCTAGTTTCAAAGTTTATACCGTTTATACTCGGTAATACCGGTGTATTACGAGTGTATTACTCGGTGTGAAAATGTCCACACCGCGGCAACCCTAGTGAAAACCAGGACTTCCAATACAATTATATGAAACAAACATACATTTTCTAAAAATAGTAATGATTTATGTGACCGTTTAATGTTTATAACATCTGGTCCAACCATTGCAGCGAGAACGTATTCTCAGCAGGGGGTGCTGGGAAAAAAAAACTCAGCCTGCACTAGACTCGCAACTCGTTACATTGATAAAAAAAGATGTATAGCAGCGCAGCTCAATTACACCAGTGCATGCGCGGACAGTTGAAAATCGATCGTTCACATCCAGCTGCTCACAGAACAAGAACCTTTTTTCAGCACTAGGTCATATGAGCATTAAATAAATGCTGCGTCTCAAAATGCCTTGGACAGCAGCGAGGATGACTCGCTTTGCCACGGGCCGAAACAGTTCGGAGCGACCACAGCCAGAGCGAACACAGCGGGGCAGAGGAGTGTCAGGAATAGTCTTTGGTGTACACATCAGTACGGCCTATTTGCACTACTGTTTAGTGGCAATGCAGTGTTTTATTCGATGCCTTTTTATTTTCGTATATTATTTCAATTAATACAATTTATTTATTCATAAAAAACGGATCTGGTCTTCAAATCTTTTTTCCAAATATAGGTCGTCTTACAATGGGGTTTGTGTTTATATTCGGACCAATACGGTACAGCGGGCGCTCACATGACGTTAAGCATTTCCTGGTGCATAATGTGACGCTTCAGAACCTAAAATCCCGTTTCTCCCCGTTGACACGACAACACATAACCGGCGTTTTCAGAAATCTCCACTTTGGCCGGAGTTTTTAGAAATGATCGTTTTCTGTGATAAGACAGGGCCTCGGACAGGGGGTGTTGCAGCACCCCCAGCACTCCTACTTCCCGCGGTACTGGGTGCAACTTACAGCTGAATGTAGTGCCATGTTGTTAAACGAAAACCTACGCTAGCCTGGCTCGCTCTCGCGCATCTCTGTTCGCGCTCGTGCATGATTGCGCGTCCAGGTACTTGGAATGGGTGGAGTCAGAGTCAGCGTTGAAGGAGAGGGGGTAGGACCATTTGAGTTGTGTATTTTCAAAATCTGCTGGCGTTTCGCAAATCACCTACCCAACCTTTAAAAGAGGCTTACATAGTCGTTTTGGCATGGACACTATAGCCGTACTATAGGCTTTTGTAACAGAGCAGCTCGCCATGCACTATCATTCTCTCATGCTTTGGATTAAGGCGCCTGTTAAATTACCCCATATTAAATTATCTGTCCAGAGCAATGTGTGTATATGGTGCTCAATCACAATGCAATGGTTACACAGAGGTGTGTGTGTGTGTGTGTGTGTGTGTGTGTGTGTGTGTGTGTGTGTGTGTGTGTGTGTGTGTGTGTGTGTGTGTGTGTGTGTGTGTGTGTGTGTGTGTGTGTGTGTGTCAGACTGACCTCCCTTAAGTTGTGTAAGTGTTTCTGAGGACCTCCCTTAAGTTTCTTCTCTGGTTCTGAGACGGAGAAACAAAGATGGAAAGGGGGCGAAGAGACAGACAGAGGGAGGGAGAGAGCGGGAGAGAGAGGGAGAGAGCCGGACCCTCTGGCTCACCGCTCCCCATGCAAGCTGAGCTCCAGCCTCCAGTGTGGGGCGTGGGCGTGGAATGTGAGCGCTTCTGAAGTTCTGGGAAAGCTTTGAGGAAAAATAAAATAACCAGGGGAACCGCCTGGTTGTTCTCTCCATGTATCTGTCTCTGTCTCTGTCTCTGTCTCTCTGTGTGTGTCTCTCCCTCTCTCTCTGTCTGTATTTGTGTCTTGTCACTTTCTCTCTCTGTCTCTGTCTCTCTCTGTCTCTCTCTCTCTCTCTCTCTCTCTCTCTCTCTCTCTCTCTCTCTCTCTCTCTCTCTCTCTCTCTGTCTCTCTGTCTCTGTCTCTGTCTCTGTCTATCTCTCTGGCTCTGTTTCTCTCTCTCTCTCTGGCTTTGTCTCTCTTTCTGGTGCTGTCTCTGTCTCTCTGTCTGCATCATATACATTTTTAAGATGGAGCCAATATCTTGTCTTGTTAGTTTGTTTTATTTTTGTCTTTTGTATTTTTTGTCCTTAATATTTCATTGAGAATAATAAGAAAAGAGCAACCTAACGATGGCTGGGGGATGTTAAGGTTCGGTCTCCCTCTTGTTCAGATGCTATTTCCCCATCCTAGTTTCTGTCTGTCTCTCCCTCCCTCTCAGATGTGAGTGTGGGGCTCACCTTGGCTCACCTCAGAATGGAATCTATCAGGGTGGAAGAGGGAGAGAGAGAGACTACTGCTCTACGCAGCGCTGCGGCACGCAACATCAAGAGAAAGAACACCACAGAGAATGCCGGAGAGAATGATGAAAACAAAGAGGAAGAGCAAAAGTGATGGGGGGTAGAGGAGGGGTTGTAATGGGAATGATGTCATATCACGATACCGCCGTGTTTCACCAAATCATAACCCAACCAAATATGATAACAAACAGTGTTGGGTTCGGTCAGAAGCTTGTCTCATGACTCATCGTATATAGAGAGGGACCTCCAGCTGCTCAGCCAATCAGATCTGTCTGTGGTGATGGCCTAGAGAGACGGAGAGACAGAGAATGTCTATTCAGAGCCCCTCTACCTCGTGGTGAGGGGAATGCCTCGAGTCGTCCCAGCATTCCTGCTGCCGTTGCATTGTTGTTACCAAGCAGCCTCTCCGTGACTCATCCCTGCTCGCCTATGGAGCAGCCCCTCAGTCACCTGCCCTCACCGCCCCCCTCCCTCCCTCACCGCCTTCCTCCCTCCCTCCCTCCCTCCCTCACCACCTCCCTCCCTCACTGCCTCCCTCCCTCCCTCCCTCCCTCACCGTCTCCCTCCCTCCCTTCCTCCCTCACTGCCTCCCGCCCTCCCTCCCTCCCTCACTGCCTCCCTTCCTCCCTCACTGCCTCCTTCCCTCCCTCACCGTCTCCCTCCCTCCCTCACTCAATGTCTCCCCCCCTCCCTCACCGCCTCCCTCCCTCCCTCACCTCCTCCCTCCCCCCTCAGCTTCTCCCTCCCTCCCTCACAGTCTCCGTCCCTCCCTCCCTCCCTCCGACTATCGCTTTCTCTCTTCATCTTGCTCTACTTGTGATCCTTGTTCGACCACTGCTCCTTTTTCATCTAATGCGTTTATCGTTCCCACTTAATCCCTTGTCAATAAATAATAGAAAATGAAGGAGCAGAGTGGGATGTTCACATACAACATTGATCTGTGAAAACTCAAGCCCACAAATAAATGAGTGAAACCAATCACAAGCAGGCCTCTTTGAACGTTATGGTCACTGTACATGAGGTACAAAATGGTGGAGATAACATCCTGTTTACGTTCTCAACACAGTGTCCTCTAACTGCATCCGTGGTGGGGAACTACATGCATAGACCTGTGATTACTGCTCTCTGTTATATGTATGGATCATTAGCTTAATCTCAACAGCCTTTGGCGCTATAAATGTATTTGTTTCACTGCTGTATGGAATGCAGGTGGCCTTAACATAACAGTGTGCAGTTGTATTGCAACAGTTACGTTTTGAAATCCAGCTTCTTCGGAAATATTCTGCTTTTACTTATCATACTGAGGAACGACCTCAAAAACTAATCCCCAAATCAAGGATGTGTTAAAGAACGCTCCAATGCACACAAGGACACACCCAGTGTCTTATCATTCGTCGTTAGTATAGAGAGAGAGAGAGAGAGAGCGAGAGAGCGAGAGAGCGAGAGAACGAGACTGACTGACTGACTGACTGACTGACTGACTGACTGACTGACTGACTGACTGACTGACTGACTGACTGAGATGTTTTTGAACAATGTGGATACAGTGGTGAGTAGAGAGATGTCACGATGACTGTAGACGTGGATGTCCAAACGCACCGTGAATGAGGAACTTTATAAAAAAAAAAAAAAAGGGAATCACAATGCTGCCATTTTAGGTTTAAAGGGTAATTCCGGTGTAAAATGGATTTGGGATATGTTTTGTATGATAACGAGTTGAAAGGTTCGTTTTGGAGCACAAAAACCGCACATAGATGCTTTCTTCAGTTGGCTGTTTTTAGCCTATTCTATCAAAACACTATAAACTTGGAACGATGGGGGTACTGGTTATGGTAAAAACGAAATCGCTATTTTTAACCACTGAAAAGGCTTAAAGTAGCCGACACTTCTTTGGTAGTAATTTGCATCTTTGGTTACATCGAGTCTTAAAAACAAAATGGAGTCGACGGGTGATCTACTGATGGTATTGTGTCTATAAAATGTCCTTTTTAATAAACAATCTGTTCTCAATGCCTCGTTTTATATGTTAAGACCCTTATTATACTACCAAAGAAGTGTTGGGTTATTTTTAGCCTTTTAAGTGGTTTAAAATCGCGATTTAGTTTTTACCATAACCAGTGCCCCCATCGTTCCAAGTTTATTGCGTTTTGCTAGAATCGGCTAAAAACAGCCAACTGAAGAAAGCGTCTAGATGCGTTCTTTGTGCTCCAAAACGAACGTTTCAACTCGTTATCATACAAAACATATCCCAAATCCATTTTACACCGGAATTACCCTTTAAGAACCGAACCATTTGAATATAATCAAGTATTATATTGGCCAATAGAGACACCAGGAGTCTGTTTCTATCGGGATTCCAGCAACTCCGACTGAATGTGGTTGACAATATAGGTGTACTATGCTCAGGTGTTCAATCGACGTGTAAAAAGCAATGGTTGCTATACAAAACTAAGACCCCAATGGAGGATGGTAATGAGGATGTAAAAACAGACATGGACACGGTCCAATAACAGCCGTCAGGTCTTCCCTGCACAGCCTCCTCATGAGGAGGAGGATGATGATGAGGAAGGCCACTGTCCCTCTAGTCCCCTCGAGGCTTCTGGGGGGCAGGGTGGGGAGACGGGGTGTGACAGACTGCCTCAGAGAATGTGCACGCCGATGCTGCCACTGGTTATTCTTCCTGCCCAACCCTGACTGTTAGCCCTGGTATCCCATGTGTGTGGGTTTGTAATGTGTGTGTGTGTGCGTGCAGCTGTGTGTATTTGCACAGCTGTGTGTGTGTGTGTGTGTGTGTGTGTGTGTGTGTGTGTGTGTGTGTGTGCGCAGTCTAAGCAGCCATGTAATGCATTGTGATTTCAGGGCGGGTTGGAATGCACACAATGTGTTGGCGTCTGACTGCAATGTGTGGTCACGGGTCAGCAACGCATTCAGCTAGTCACACGCTTTCACTCTCTCATCCTCTCGCTCCAGGCCCTGGGAAGTGGGCCTGCTGAGGGGGAATAGGGCGGTCCCACACACACAGTCAGTGTGTGTGTGTCCACATTGTCCTGGGGTATGTAGCAGGTCCCTTCTGATTATCTGCGGCCGGGTGGATGTCATCAGAATGTGCCGACCAGGCTGAGCACAGGAGCCTGTGGAGTAGGACTCAGGGAGGAAGAGGAGACACATGCTGACCTGCCTCGTGCATACACGGTGCTGATTGACTTTCCTAAGAAAGCACTCAAACAGTGTTATCAGTGGACCCGTAGGGGGGACTCTCCTCAGCTTCAATATCAAGTCTCTCGCTCTCTATGGCCCATGTTTCCCATCATGTATTCAGACATCTGTCCAAAGTGTGTGTGTGTGTGAAGGGGGTGACCTTTTATGTGACTGTAGGCTGACCTTCAAATATCTCCCAGTCAGTAACAACTAACACGCTGAGAGAGGGAGTTAGGGAGAGTTAAGTTATCCTTCATTGTCCCTATTTCGGGGAAAGTGTCTTTCTGCTTTTAATCCATCCGGGAGCCGGTGACCACATGGGGGCACACCAGCCCACCCGGAGCAGTGGGCAGCCGCAGTGCAGCGCCCGGGAAATAGGTGGGGGTTTCAGGTGCCTTGCTCAAGGGCACCTCATCCGTGAATGAGGATGTAGGAGAGTGCTGCACAACTACTCCCCCTGTCCTTTTTTTTGCCTACCGGTCGGGATTCGAACCAGCCACCCTCCGATACTAGTCCAACTCCTTAACCATTAGAACACGTACCCCCCCCTAAATGAGTGACAGCTGATAGGAGGGACCCGAGTTGTTCAGATTCAGAGAGAACCCCTAGTAGACGCATGATACAATGCAGCTTTCCGCAGAGAATAGGCCGGAGACGAAAACTGGTCTCCTCAGCTCCTGTGTGTCCGTTGTGTTGTGACAGTGAGGTTACATCAGCCATCAATAATGGGCTGTTTGACTTCTATGTTTTAATCTTTAATCCAAAGCAATTTATATCAAGGATAACTACAGGTGTCAGTATCAGTCACTTCAGAGTAGCCATCGTGGGTTAGGTTAGGTTATGGTCAGGTAGGATAGGTTAGCTTCAGGCTAGGTTAGGTTCTGGTCAGGTAAGATAGGTTAGCTACAGGCTAGGTTAGGTTATGGTCAGGTAAGATAGGCTAGCTTCAGGCTAGGCTAGGTTAGGTTATGGTCAGGTAAGATAGGTTAGCTTCAGGCTAGGTTAAGTTATTTTCAGGTAAGATAGGTTATGGTCAGGTGTGTGTGTGTGTGTGTCTGTGTGTGTGTGTCTGTATGTCTGTGTGTGTGTGTGTGGTTGTTTTGAGCCAGGACAGCTCTTGCTGAGTCATTGAATAAAATCGAACCGCAAACAAGCACATGCCCAGCTGCCAGTCAAGTTGGCTTTGTTGTATTTGTCTGTGTACGTATGTATATATATTAGAGCTGTCAAGCGATTCAAATATTTAATCGTGATTAATCGCATTAATGTCATAGTTAACTCACGATTAATCGCAACTTATTTTATTCTATGCTAAATATCCCTTGATTTTTTTGTCCATAATTCTTCTCATTTTAATTCTCTTATCAACATGGTGAAGTGCATCAGCTTGCCTTGTGCAAATGATTTTTTATTGATAACAACATTGGCATATACTGATCAAAACAGGACGATACAAAAAAAGAGCCTATAGTGCAATTAAACGACTGCTTTGAACAAATGTCATTTGAACATAGCAGTCAGGCTACTGCTTCTTTGTTTTGAGCCAAAGAAAAAAAAAAAAATCTTTTTTTTTTTAAATCAAATAATTGCGTCAATCGCGTGATAAAATTTTTAACGCCGTTAAAATTGGTTTGCGTTAACGCCGTTAATAACGCGTTTAACTGCCAGCTCTAATATATATATATGTGTATATATATATGTATATGTATATATATATATATATATGTGTATATGTATATCTACATATTAAGCGCTATATACATTTAATTTATTATATATATATATATATGTGTGTATATATATATATATATATGTATATATATGTATATGTGTATATATATGTATATATATGTATGTGTATGTATATATATGTGTATATATATATGAATATATGTGTATGTATATATATGTGTATATATATATGAATATATGTGTATGTATATATATATATGTATATATATATATATATATATATATATATATATATATATATATATATATATATATATATATATATATATATATATATGTAGCACCCGTGGTCTTAGCCGGAAGGGGCAGATAGGATGCTAGCATCACTCTAGGTCCTTAAAGAAGTTAAACACTGATGACTCACGAAGGGAGTTGGTGTTGGTTGAATAGATGAGCTATTTTAATGCCTTTCATCATAAAACATTTACATTTGGTACAAAATAAAGCTTGTGAAAATAACAAACAAACAACAAAATCAAAAGAATAAGTCCTTGGTAGCTGGATTCCCCAGCTACAGTACTCCTTGGAAAAGGAGTTGTTCGGTCGAGGAATGTCGAGTTCAAGGGGGGGGATATCCGGATATGTGTGTTTCTCTTACTACTACCAGGGTAGGTTAGTGTGTATCTATTTCTATGCCTTATCTGTTATGAATGGATCTTCACAAGGGTCTTCCATGGTGGTGTTCACGGCTGGCTACGCCGTATCCAAACCATCCACAGTTCTATTGGGCAAAGCTCGCCATCGTAGATGCAATCTTCCTTCGATCAAACAAAAAAAAACAACCGGAGATTCAAGTGAACAATATAATTCACGGTAGTTTCCTGTATTTTCAATGATCAGATCCGGGAGATTCTATGTTGTGCTTAATACGGCCGTTTCTCAATTCCTAGCACGCGTACTACGGACTCGATGACTTGCAAGTACGTACTTCGCAAGTCCGTACGATGACGTCACCACCTCTGCTCGTCCGTTAACTGTGCTACGGCCTCATTTAGGCATATACTACTGAACAATATAAACAAATGATGTGAAACAAAATCCCAGCCTCTTTCATTTTCAAATAGTATGTAAATATTCTGCATGAATAAAAATTTAAAAGATATGCATGTCCTGTCATGTGTATAAGCTATACACACACGACTTTATATATATATATATTTATATATTATCTTATATTATTATATTATATATTATATAAATATGTATATAAGTTAAGAGTAACTTAAGCTACAGTTGTGCGTCTTCTCCATATTGTCCACCATCGTACTGCTGCGAGTGCGAAATGCATCCTGGGATTTATAGCGGTTGCAAGTACACACGAGCCACCTCTATGGAGTCAGTTTCCTGCCATAATTCAAACCTGAAAAAAAAAGTTTCAAAGGCTTGTAAGTCTGGGTTTGAAAACTCAACACCTTGTAAAAAAGGTTTTGCAACACGGAAAAAAGAGATTATAACCTGAAAAAAAATAAAACTAAAATTCAAACATCTGTAAACATGATTTTGTGTTCTATTATATCTTCTTCATCATTTTCACCAACACATTTTCAAAGTTCAAACAATTTCACCAGCGCATTTGCAGAGTTTCAAATCTGGCACTGTTCTAAAAGTGTATTTCATTGTTGCCCGGTTTTGAAACCTTGTAAATGGGATTCTGGTGTTCATACATTGAGAAATACGTTTTGAAAGGTTGAATATTTAGTTTTAAAAACTTGTAAAGGTGTACGTTTACGACATTGCAACGTATTTTTTCAGAACTGACTTTTCAGCACTGACTTTTCAGAGATTTGACCACACAGGCGCAAGCTTTGAGTCACGTGAATATTGGCAGTGTTCTGACGCCACCTGTTTTGAAACTCCTGACAGTCGAATCTGAAAAAAAAAAAACGTTCCTGGGGGCGGGACCATTTAGCTCTAAACCTATTGGTTGCTCTTGGCTGACGTACATTCAAATCACATGTGCCGTTCACCGGTCTGTGCGTGATTGACAGTGCTCTGCCGATGACACGAATAACAAGCGACTTTCGCGGTTGTTTTGATTTCCATTTTCTGGAACCATGGCTGTTTCCCAAAGTGAAGGCTGCAGCCTTGCTAGGACGCGTCCTTGCTAGTCGCGTCCTATGGAGATGAGACTATCAACCGCGAAAGTCGCTTGTTATTCGTGTCATCGGCAGAGCACTGCCAATCACGCACAGCCCGGTGAACGGCACATGTGATTGGAATGTACGTCAGCCGAGAGCAACCAATAGGTTTAGAGCTAAATGGTCCCGCCCCCAGGAACGTTTTTTTTTTTTTCAGATTCGACTGTCAGGAGTTTCAAAACGAGTGGCGTCAGAACACTGCCATTCACGTGACTCAAAGCTTGCGCCTGTGTGGTCAAATCTCTGAAAAGTCAGTGCTGAAAAGTCAGTTCTGAAAAAATACGTTGCAATGTCGTAAACGTACACCTTTACAAGTTTTTAAAACTATATATTCAACCTTTCAAAACGTATTTCTCAATGTATGAACACCTGTTTGCAGAATCCCATTTACAAGGTTTCAAAATCGGGCAACAATGAAATACACTGTTAGAACAGCGCCAGATTTGAAACTCTGCAAATGCGCGGGTGAAATTGTTTGAACTTTGAAAATGTGTTGGTGAAAATGATGAAGAAGATAGAATAGAACACAAAATCATGTTTACAGATGTTTGAATTTTAGTTGTATTTTTTTTCAGGTTATAATCTCTTTTTTCAGTGTTGCAAAACCTTTTTTACAAGGTGTTGAGTTTTCAAACCCAGACTTACAAGCCTTTGAAACTTTATTTTTCAGGTTTGAATTATGGCAGGAAACTGACTCCATACGATGCATGCTCAGTGAAACGGCGAGATCGAGCACGCATCAAGAACACTTCCGGGTTTTACGACAGTACTCGTTTGATGCGTGCTTCAAATTGGAACAGTGCTCGGGCAACGACTGATGACGTTTCACGAGTCCACGAGCACACGAGCACGCACAAGTACGCAAATTGAGAAACGGCCGTACCTCTCTAACGTCTTTCCAGTAGCCGTTTCTCAATTCCTAGCATGCGTACTACGGACTCGATGACTTGCAAGCACGTACTTGGCAAGTCCGTACTTCAAGCACAGACTTGCGAGCACGCGAGTACGTACCTGCAATTGGAACAGCAGCGGACTCGATGACGTCACCACCTCTGCTCGTCCGTTAACTGTGCTACGGCCTCATTTAGGCATATACTACTGAACAATATAAACAAATGATATTAAACAAAATCCCAGCCTCTTTCATTTTCAAATAGTATGTAAATATTCTGAATGAATAAAAATTGAAAAGATATGCGTGTCCTGTCATGTGTATGAGCTATACACGCACGACTTTATCTATATACATTTATATATTATCTTATATTATTATTATTATCATTATATTATATATTTATATAAATATATATATAAGTTAACAGTAACTTAAGCTACAGTTGTGCGTCTTCTCCATATTGTCCGCCATCGTACTGCTGCGAGTGCAAAATGCATCCTGGGATTTATAGGGGTTGCAAGTACACACGAGCCACCTCCGATGCATGCTCGGTGAAACGGCGAGACCGAGCACGCATCAAGAACACTTCCGGGTTTTACGACAGTACTCGCTTGATGCGTGCTTCAAATTGGAACAGTGCTCGGGCAACGACTGATGACATTTCACGAGTCCACGAGCACGCACAAGTACGCGAATTGAGAAACGGCCAGTGTTACGGTTCATGGTGACCCCCTCGAAACGAGGTGCTCACGTGCAATTTCCTGTTACTGGAATCATGTTGAGCGCGCCCTACTGGAGAACTCATGCAATTGCATCTTTAAATAATCATGGCGCACCCTGCCAATCTCTCGCACACACATATGCTACTCGTAACACTATGCCTCGTTATTGCGACGTTCATGTTAAGACGTTCATGTTTTCCCCATCTATTGAAAGTTAGGCTATTAAATTTCATAAAACCCCCTAACCTTCAGTGAGGAAGGAGACAGGGAAGTGGTCTTGGGCTTTAGGCCTATCATTTCTCCATTGTTGGGAGAAAGGAACCAGGCACAAAGAGGGTGGAAGGAGAAAAGGAAAGGAAGAGACGCAAACTAGGGCTGCTGAACACTGATGTAATCTCACCTTAACTCTGACCTCTGCTAGCATCTCCTTTAGCCTAGCCAAACAAGACACACGTCATGGCAACCAGACGACCGCCTTGCGAAGCTATCCACTGATGTAGCCTCTCTCGAAATTCCCACTTTTTTTCTGTATGCTTTGTTCATAGTAACTGCTGTCATCTTGTTTCTGATACCAAACATGGTCAGAGTAGTAGGGTTGTTGCCTTGAGCTAATTGTGTAAGTGTGTGTGCGTGTGCGCGTGCACGTGACCAGTCAGTCATGTCTTATGATACCAGACACTCTTTTGTGTGTTTAAAAGAAGTTCTATACATCCAGAATGGAGAGACAGAATGTGTCATGTTTGTGTGCATTTTTTTGTTTCCAGGTGCTGGGCTTTGTATGTGTCCCTGCGTCTGTAAAGGCCCCGGATTTCCTTCCTTAGGCCAGGCAAACGGCCAGCTTCTTAAACACACACACACACGCACACGCACACGCACACGCACACACACCCCCTCTGCAGTGTTCTCAGGCAACACATAACTTAGCACATTCTTCCTTCTCCGTTGGCCGTGACTTGTTAGCGTCTATTTCTCTTTATCTCTCCCCTCCATATCTGTCAGTAGTTTTTCCCCCTTCTCCCCCACACCTTGTCATCCATCAATGACCCCCGCCCCCTCCACTTACCTCCCCACTTGTCACCCTTCTTGTACTTCTTCTTGTACACGTTTTTCCTTTCTCCCCCGGTGTCTCTCTCCCCCGGTTTCTCTCTCCCTTGGTGTCTCTCCCTTGGTGTCTCTCTCCTCTTTCTCCCAGTTCCCCTGGTCGGGTACCTCCAGTAGACCAGACCGTATTAAGGATCGACCTCCTATGATCTGGGCCTTATAAGGGCTGGGTCCAGACAGCCCAGCTGAATGCAGACAAGTGCTTTACTGGGAACGTTTTTAAACACTAAGTCTATCTCCCAACCTGTTACCCAGCTAGCAGAGACCTCATGCCATCTCTACCAGCTGATAGTGTTTTAGCTTCCGCTGGTTTCAGTTATGTACAATGACAACACACTGAGCAAACCCATGAAGAGCCCAGCAGCCATAAAGCAGCATGAGTAATGGCGGGAGGAGCCAGAGGGAGCGATGGGGGAGAGGTTCATAATAACACAAAACATGAGGCTCCCAGGAAAAAGGTTACACATCATCGTTTATTTTACATTTGCTTCTCAAAAACCTCTCCAACCATTGTGGTAACAAAACAAGTGAGCATCAGTAGATATTTGCCCGATGTTTCTTCAGAAGAACTTCAGACACCAGGTTCTTCATCAGATACCAGGTTCTTCATAAGATACCAGGTTCTTCATCAGATACCAGGTACTTCTTCAGATACCAGGTACTTCTTCAGACACCAGTTTCTTCATCAGAAGCCAGGTTCTTTTTCAGATACAAGTTACTTCTTCAGAGACCAATTTCTTCATCAGATAGCAGGTTCTTCATCAGAAACCAGGTTCCTCATCAGATACTAGGTTCATCAGGTACCAGGTTCTTCATCAGTTACTAGGTTCTTCATCAGATAGCAGGTTCTCCATCAGATGCCAGGTTCTTCATCAGATGCCAGGTTCTTCATCAGATACCAGGTTCTTCATCAGATACCATTGTCTTTAGTAACCAGGGGATAGGAAAATGATGTCCATCAGCCTCTCCTTCCGTTGCTGTGCTGGATTACCATTTTTAGATGTACAGAAAAACCTTGCTCAAGGGAGCTTGGAGGTAGACTGCAGGGTTAAACACCATAACTAAGGTTTGATATGCACACACATCACAAAGTACATCTGTACCAGCCATGACCACCGGCAGGCACACACTGACCAGTGATGGGGCCATTGTTTTCTGTTTGGACCTCCGACTGTACGTGGAGACTGGAGTCACAGACCCCAAAAAGACGGTCAGAGGAAAAGTATGTGAGCTGGAGGTAGCTGGAGGTGAGCTGCCAGTGAGATAGAAGTGAGATGCCAGTTATCTGCCAGTGACATAACAGTGAGATAAGAGTAAGATAACAGTGAGCTAACGGTGAGCTAACATTGGGCTGGCAGTAAGATTACAGTGAGATAACAGTAGGCTGGTAGTGAGATAACAGTGAGATAACACTGGGCTGGCAGTAAGATTACAGTGAGATAACAGTAGGCTGGCAGTGAGATAACAGTGAGCTGCCAGTGAGATAACAATGAGCTAACATTGGTCTCCATGGTGATGGCGCTCCTCTGTGTGCGACGTTGCGGAGCTCCCCATAGTCAAGTTGCGTCTTTTATGTTTTTCTCGCTTTTTAGGCAAGGCAAGGCAACTTTATTGATATAGCACTTTGCATACACAAGGCAGACTCAAAGTGCTTCACATATAAACATTGTCATACAATAAAATAAAATAATAGATAAGTAAAAGAAAAACATATGCAAAGAAATGGGTAAAATAGAAAAAGGCATTTTAGTATTAAAATAGAGAATAAAGGCAAAGTTAAAAAAACTTTTTAGAAAGTGCAATGTATTTAAGATTTTAGCAGAAAGCTATAGCAAACATAAAAGTCTTCAGTCTTGTTTTAAAGGTGCTCAGAGTTGGGGCAAGTCTTAAATCCTCTGGGAGTTTATTCCAGCTATTTGTTGCATAGTAACTAAATCCTGCTTTCCCATGTTTTGTGTTTACTCTGGGGATAATTAACAGATTGGTCTCAGAGGATCTTAGTGGTCTAGAAGGCTGATGTAGTGGAAGCATATCAGTTAAATATTTTGGGCCTAAACCATGTAGGGATTTATAGGTTAGCAACATGATTTTAAAATAAATTCTCTGACCTTTTTAGTGCCGACTATGGCAATCAAACTGTCCCTAAACATCACATACGACCGGGCGAACTTACTGATACGGAGAGAACGCAGTAATTCTGGCCTGTTTGACCCGAGTACGTTGAGCGAAGGCTCGGGCGTTTGGCCAGCATAGGGAGGAAGGATATCCACGCAGAAGGACTTCCGGGATTGCACCTTGTTGTGTTTCTGCGAGACATGGCTGGGGAAAAGTCACCTGACGAGGCTGTGACACTGGACGGATATACGGTCTTCAGGGGGGACCGGAGCGCTAGGGATAGCGGTAAAACCCGGGGAGGTGGAACGGTCATCTACGTCAAACACTCCTGGTGCACGGACTGCAGGATTATTTCCAAATCCTGTTCGGAAAACTTGGAATATTTGACGCTCACTTCAGCAGCCATACCATCATTTCCCCTGCAGTTCTCTGCTACTGCTACACTTGCATCGCCAGCAAACTGAACCTCCAGACCGAATAGTGGCCAAGTGTATCTTCTAAAAGGGAAGCCAGACAACCTGATCTGTCTGATTTCCATTTGTTATCAAAAAAATAAGTAATAAAACTAACCGCACTGATGTAGTATAGAATTGTACTTTACCTAAACTACTATTTAAATTTAAATTTGTCCTTATCTCAATTTTTAAAACTTTATATATTTTTTATTATTACTATTTATTGTGCCTCTCTCTCTCTCTCTCTCGATCTCTCGATCTCTCGATCTCTCTTTCTCTCGATCTCTTTGTATTAATACTGTACTCGACTTGGGAAGCCCTGCACAAGAATTCCAATGTGTATGAACTGTCTGGTTTATGCACAAATGGCGAATAAAAAACCTTTGAACCTTTTAACAGTGAGCGGCCAGTGAGCTGACAGTGAGATAACAGTGAGCTGCCAGTGAGATAACAATGAGCTGCCAGTGGTATAACAATGAGTTAACAGTGAGCTACCAGTGACTTTCCAGGGGGTCGTTGAGCACGTGGGTCATGTAACTATCCGGTTGCCTGCATGCATAATGGCGCAGTACTCACCAGGGCAATTAGCAAAATAGCAGGCCCAGGGTTACTGAGCCCGGCCATTAATACCGTCTGGGGGACAACAACCCAGGGCCTTCATAGAGGTCAGGCGCTCTACACAATATAGGGTTTATTATGCCTGTAGAATATCAGCTTTGAGCTCACTTTATTATATGTCTGTTGTATATCATCATAAAATCTGCTTTATGGATTAGGATTTGGGATTAAGGCATTGTATATCTTTAGAGTGTGTGTGTCCACAATTTATTATTGGGGGTTCAAATCATATAACCCAGTGTCAGTGTGCTCGTGTGTGTGTTGGACAGAGGTGGAGGGTCAGAATGCCATTAGTGTCAGAGAGAGGGAGAGAGAGAGAGACTGTTTGTGTGAGTGCGAGATATTGATTGGAGAGCAGATGGCTTGGGCATGACTCTACTGCTGGTGGTGTGTGTGTGTGTGTGTGAGTGTGTGTGAATCCATCCCTCCATGCAAATGCTCTGATTGAGGCCCGCAGGCCTAGCACAAACCCACTGCAGTTATCTGCGCAAACCTTTCTACAGTGTGTGTGTGTGTGTGTGTGTGTGTGTGTTTGTGTGAGTGTGTGTGTTTTGGTGATGGGATTAACTGCTAAATGAACGCACCCGCGCGCGCGCGCACGCACGCACGAACGAACGAGTCAGTGCGGATGAGACAGTGGGATTAGTGTACACACTGGATGGGGACTCAAGTGTAAAATTGAGGGAAGGATTAGACCTCAGTCTGTCGGTGTTCTGGAGGATCTCTGTCTGGAGGACCTCTGCGTGGGGGACCTCTGCCTGGAGGACCTCTGCCTGGAGGACCTCTGCCTGGAGGACCTCTGTGTGGGGGTCCCGTGTTGAGAGACCCTGCCGGGCCGACCAGCGTTTCCTTATGGGGGCCTGGTTTAAAGGCCCCTGTGCACCACCAGGTGTGCTGTGTGATCAACAATTAAAAGCCCTTTATAGTCTGCCCCGCCCTGTGACTTTTGCCAAGTGGGCCTGTCCATCCAGATGCATCTGGATCAGTCTACCGGTCTACCCAGTGGATCATGACTCCCTTCTAGTCCTATGTCCTACCACATGTGATAACCAATGGTTAATCACATTTTGACTAGATTGAATTGCCAGTATTCTGAAGACAGGTCCTCTACCATTCTTCTGGGACATCAGCAGAACGTCTCATCAGGCATGCTGCACATGACTCGCCGTGGTCGCCTATCACAAACTGATACACAAGGTTGGCAGTTTGCCCGCTGGTAAAGCAAACGCACACAACAGCTGGTCTTCATGGCCTTGAGGGCCCTGGACCTGCTCTGCTCCTACGTTGCTCTATCTCTGTGTTGCTGTACACTGTAAATACAGCCAGTCTTCGCTGTACATCGACACATATATCCAACCAGTTATTTTCTAATCGTGTGAGTGTGTGTGTGTGAGAACCAGTGGGCAATTTATTTTGTAGCGACCGGTGGCAAGTATTGTTGGTGAGATATTGATTGTTTTTCTTTTTAATGATCAAGTTGTTCCAATTCATTTGACTCTGATGAAGATAGAGGAACGGTGATGGTCAGTCTGTCTGTCTGCAGACAGGCTCAGTCTTTTTGTGAAGCATTGAGTTAGGCACCTGCTGTGCCTTTGTTTGTGCACAAAGAAATGTGATGAAAGATGCACACACGCGTCCCCCGCTCAGGTCCTGACCCCGAGCATCTCATGACCTCTGCCTCTGATTGGTGGCGGTCGTTATCACACTCCATTAAACCAGGAAGGGGCCGCCGGCAGGGAGCAGCCAATCAGCCGCTCCGAGCTCCAGCTGGCTGCACTGTTGCTTAATCTACTGCTACATACATCCTGCACTTCCTCACACACACACACACACACACACACACACACACACACACACACACACACACACACACACACACACACACACACACAGATAAGCCCTTACGCAAGCACACGCAGATACACAGATACAGATACGCACGCACGCAGATATACACACACAGATCCACGCACATGCATGCACATACACACATGCATGCACATACACACATGCACGCACCCGCACACAAACATTATGAAACAAAGCCAGACCGACCGTTTGTCAGTGTATACACAAACACTTTCCCACAAGCGTTGCTTCTCACAAACACACGTATACAAACACACACGTATACATACACAGACACACACACATGTATACAGACACTTGTGCTGACGGGTTGATCGTTGCATACAAAAAGAATAACCCTGCTGCTGCTGGTGGTGGTGGTGTTGTTTGTGGTGGCTTGGTCAGTTATAGTACCACAGATGGAAGTTTACAGAAATGAAGACAGGTAGTGTTGGGGAGCAAGGGGGTGATTGACGTGTGGGTGTCCAGGAGCAGCATTTCATCTAGCAATGATGGGGAAGTTCTGGCTGTGTCCTCTTCGCATGGACCTGATGGAGATATGATGGATCACAAAAAATTCCTTACACATGCAGTTGATATCTCTCACTCACTCACTCACTCACCTATTTCAGTCAGTCCCTCGTCGGATCAGTTTTCTCACTCCCCACCTTCCCTCTCCACTTCCATGTGTGTGTCATATGCTTCAGTTCTCTGACTACACAAAAACACACGAACTGACACGCATGCGCTCACCCCCTGCACACTCGCACACACTAACAAACAGGCTCACATTCAGCCTCGCTTTACAAGCCTATTAAGACAAAGGTCCGTCTGATTGGTCTCTTTGTCTGCCTGTCTGGTTCTCTCACTCACTCAGTCACTCACTCTGACTCTCTTTCATATTTATATATTTATATATATATATTTTTAAATATATATCTCTCTCCCGTCACTCCCTCATCCAACCTGTCCATCCGGTGAAGCTAGTTTGCGTTGGTATTGCCTTCTTTTTTCTTTCTTTCCATCGTTCTACCATCTCTTACCCTCAAACCGGCTCATTTTGAAGGAACTCAGTTGGCTCTGACCTCACTTTACTACATGTCTTATCACAAATTGTTGTACTTGTATGGACATACCACCATGTATAAAGTAGATGTTCGGCCAAAAGGCCCACATTTACTATTTATTAATCTAGGAGGGACCTCATTGTGCAGGGATGGAGCCTCTTCCTGACAGAGGCTAAGAACCGTGGGGTCTCAGTGCACTGTTGGGACCGTAAATAACAGAGTAGCTACTGTGCCCCACATCCCCCAGACCAAGACAACACCCTGGGCTGGCTGTCAGGGGGGAGCGGGTGTTTTATGGGTCTCCTCTGGATGGAGTCATCGAGGCCCGCTCCATTAGGCTGCCTGCTGCTTCCCAGGGCACTGGGGAGAGAGTGAGTCAATATACTGCTCTGAATAGAGGGGTGACATGACGTATGTACTGACAGGCTCCGGCCATCTGGGATTTATTCAGCGCCTTGGTCGGGCAGAAAACTGATAAATTCAGGCTTGAACAGGTGTTGCATTTAAAAAGTGTCACACTTTTTAAATGTCATCAATGTCTGTTGGTTAAGCAGCAGTTCAATATTACAAGTGTGTGTGTGTGTTTGTGTGTGTGTCTGTGTGTGCAAAAACTAGTGTTTGTTGTTGCTCTCTTACACATACACACAAACACGTACGGTAGATCCACTGGGTTCCTGTCGGAAGGAAACAGGAAACAAAGAACACACTTCCTGTACGTAGGGCCACCAGTCCATAACAATGGGGCAGGAAGTGACTGCCAACTGTGAGAGGCACTGGGAGTGAAAAGGATTGATAACGCTCTGCACTGCCCTCCTTCACTGTAACAGACCGACCTGCTACAGGCCTTTCAGTCCTACTCCACACACACACACATGCACGACTTGCATGCGCACGCGTCGAAGCACTCCACCCGGCCAACCACCACTGCTCTTGTTCCACATGTTTTCCTGTTCTTGTCATTTTACCATTAGGCTGTCTGTTTTTAACACTGCTCCCCCCTGACCACCAACACCGCAAGCATGTGTAAGTCGTTTATCTGGCAGCACAGAGCTCAGCTAACATCCTCTGTTAAACATGGAGACAGACCCTCTGTGATTGTGTTATTAGCTGTTGTTTCGTGGTCGGACAGAAGCCGGGCGCATGGTAAATAAAGCTCCGGCCAGGAGATAGCGCTCTGGTTATGATTTTCTGTTTTTTAAGGGGGTGTGAGAGTGTGTTCATTTCAAATGTTCCGCCAATAACAAAGTCACCCAGTCCATCTCTGCACATGCCCCCTGGGGAGCGCCAGCACTACCGTCACCATGGAAAACCCTTCATGGGCCCGGCTACGTTAGTCTACGTCAGGTACCGTCTGGCTGTTGACGTCTTGGCTCTGAGGTGGCTGAGAAGGAGCAAGTCAACCCTCTTGCCAGGAGCCCTGCCCCGGCACACGGGTAGACAGACTGTGACAGAGAGACGGAGGGGAGCTGAAGACCTCAGAGGAGACCAGGACTCTCCTATTGGGGTAATGGGTTCTCCCTGTGTTTCCACTGTGTTCTTGTCTCTAGCAGTTTGGACAGGATGCACCACACATGGGAGAGTGTGAGGGAGAGGAGAGAAAGTTCCACGGGTGCCCCTCTCCAGTCTCCCACTATCACTCCCTCCCCCCCCCCGCTCTGACCCTTGGGAGGCTTTTCTAAACAGGCCTCCTCGCTTCAAAGTACAGGCCTCTCTTCCCCCATCTCCCTCTATCCCTTTCCCGTCTCCCAGGTCAGCTGTGTGTGTGTGTGTGTGTGTGTGTGTGTGTGTGTGTGTGTGTGTGTGTGTGTGTGTGTGTGTGTGTGTCTTATCTTTATCTTTCTGCGGTAATGTCTGCTATAGTTGCACTTATACTATGACCAGTATAACTTCCCTGTTGCTGATATTGCGCACCCACACACACACTAGGGTTATCTCAGTGGGGGAGGCTGTGGATGATGATGATGATGAGGATGATGAATGGGGAATTCAAAAGTAAAGGTCATTGAATCATACTTGGATACTTGGAGTGAGTGTGTGTGTGTGTGTTTGTGTGTCTGTCTGCGTCTGTGTATCCACAGAGACAGATTCCTAGTACTTTTTAACCATCCCACACTATATTTAGCAGTGCTCTGTGCTTTCTGTGAAAGATTCGTGGAAGCCGGTTGTTAGAGGCCAGAGATGTGGTCGGGCTCCACTGGGGAGAAGCCTGCTGGATCACCTCTCTCCGGGCCAAGCTCCAGGGCTCCTCCACACTGACACAGACCGGTATTATAGTCCTGGCACTCTGTCCACCATGGACGACCTGCAGGCTCAGTGGGACCCCGAACAGCAGAGAGGGGACCCCCCACAGCAGAGGGGACCCTCTAGTGACTCTGTGTGTTTGAGGGCCTTCCTCAGTGCCGGTTCAGTCAGTGGCTGGGTATTGATCGGCTATTGAACCATGCACCTTGTCATGACCGTGTTTCCTGCAGCTGATTTATTTAACATGGTACCCCCCCTCCCCCATATCACCAAGCTCAAGATTTGACCTACGTTGTCTCTTTCGCACACACTCACATGCTTACACACAGCCACTCACGTCTCTCACATTTCACAAATGACGTATGTCACACGCACATTCTTCTTTAGTGACGCATGCATGCAATCCATGATTCACATGTAACCCTTGAGCCTCACAGCTGTACTGAATCTACCAGCATGGCCTGCAGAGGAATGACCTTTACCCTCATGAGAGGTCACAGCTTAGACTAAAAACACTTTAACCGCTCATCTCTCTCTCTCTCCTACCTCACTCTCTCTCTCCATATCTCTCTTACTCTCATATCTCGCTCTCTTTCTCCACATCTCCCTCTTTCCTATTTCCCTCTTTCTACTTCTCCCCCCCCTCTCACTCCTTCTCTCTCCATCTCTCTCTCACCCTCTATCTTTCTGTCCAGTCTTTCATGTTCCTCTCTGTCTCTGTCCTATTTTCTACCTAGCACACCACTCCACCTCCCTCCTGTCCTCCTTATTCCTGCATTGGCCTCAATCTGCGTTCTCAGCAGTATAAATGTGGAAGTGTTGCTTGTGGCTACAGTTAACCTAGTTCCCTGTACACTAGTGAAATAGTTAGGTCTGGTTACTGGCTACCACTACTACTCAGCATTGTCAGCTTATCCAGATAATCATACACAACTCGGTTACAAATACATTCTGTTCCTCCACCACACAACTGGCAGGCAAGCTGTTTAACAACTGAACATGCCAACTAGTGCCAAGAACAAGGCCCACCTGCATAGATTTACCGCATCATGTAAGCTAGCCGCACCGTGTAAGCTAGCCGCACCGTGTAAGCTAGCCGCACCGGGTAAGCCTGCCGCACCGGGTAAGCCTGCCGCACCGGGTAGGCCTGCCGTACCGGGTAGGCCTGCCGCACCGGGTAGGCCTGCCGCACCGGGTAAGCTAGCTGAACTAGGTTAGCCAGTACCGTGCTAGCTGCAGTCTGTATGATAGCGCCATGCTAGCTGCAGTGTGTAAGCTGGTGCTAGCGCCCGTAAACTGGCGGGAGTCACGGGGTCTATGAAACCTATAGATTTCATTTGAAATGACTCTTCATTGTGGATAGTGCTACATGTTCTAAAAATACTGCTCCATTGAATGTTTGAACAGGTGGATTACACCTTTCACTGGATCAGATTTTTTTTCTCAACCAGAACACGGTTCACAAAAGGGTGACCTTCATTCGGAAATACGTTTCCGTTCCTCTAATGGCTCATTAAGAGAGAGCTCGTATCAACCCAAGGCATGCGTAGCGGAAGGGAGTGAGGGAGGGTGGGCGGGAGGAAGGGGGAGGAGGGAGTAGGGGCGGGAGGCAGAGAAGGGGTATGGTGCAGAGGGAAGCCTGCAGCTCTGGTGCCCTCTAATGGACAGATGCTGGAGTATAGAGAGGGACGGTCTCAGTGAGGCCCATGAGAGCAGGGCCTGATGGCTATCGCCTGCTGAGATAAAGCTGACAGACTGATTGATCCTGCCGGACTGAAGAGAGAGCTGGTCTGGAGATACCTCAGGATGTGTGTGCGTGTTAAGTGCCTTAACTGCCGTAACGAGTAGTGGCTCCTTTGCCACTGACCAATGAAGTCATCACTAACATGTAGAACACATGAGCTGCTGTATACTGGTCAAACACACACACACACACACACACACACACACACACACACACACACACACACACACACACACACACACACACACACACACACACACACACACACACACACACACACACTCATCCCTCTATTTCTTGTGTGATACAGCTGACAATTACAGGCCACATCTGAACAGCGCTGTGATTGTACCTACAGTGAATAGCGCCTGAGAATTATCACGGTTTAACTCTCATCTAGCATACAGTCCTATGGTGTTGACTTAACTCTCAACTCTCATACAGTCCTATGGTGTTGTTTTAACTCATCTAGAATACAGTCCTATGGTGTTGGTTTAAATCTAATCTACAGTCCTATGGTGTTGGTTTAAATCTAATCTACAGTCGAATGGTGTTGGTTTAACTCATCTACAGTCCTATGGTGTTGGTTTAAATCTTATCTACAGTCCTATCATGCTGTTGGTTTAACTCTCATCTACAGTTCTATGGTGTTGGCCCCTCAGTGAGCTGATGGCTGGGTGCTGTGGGCCCCTCAGTGAGCTGATGGCAGGGTGCTGTGGGCCCCTCAGTGAGCTGATGGCAGGGTGCTGTGGGCCCCTCAGTGAGCTGATGGCTGGGTGCTGTGGGCCCCTCAGTGAGCTGATGGCAGGGTGCTGTGGGCCCCTCAGTGAGCTGATGGCAGGGTGCTGTGGGCCCCTCAATGAGCTGATGGCAGGGTGCTGTGGGCCCCTCAGTGAGCTGATGGCTGGGTGCTGTGGGCCCCTCAGTTCTGTTAAAGATGAAAGGCTTCAGGCAGAGCTCAGTGTCTGATCACTTTGTGTGGTTAACTGCCTCTGTGCTGCCGCAGTCACCTGGGGGACAAGATCAACAACATGCTACCCAGTTATGCATGAACAAGCGCACATATGCACGCACATGCACACACACGCACCTGCACACACATGTGCAAGGACTCATGCGCACATACACACGCACATACAGGCCACATACGCCCACGCGCACATGCAGGCCATACACATGTGTGGTTAACTGCCTCTGTGCTGCCGCAGTCACCTGGGGGACAAGATCAACAACATGCTACCCAGTTATGCATGAACAAGCGCACATATGCACGCACACGCACATACACGCACATATAGGTACACACACACACACACACACATACACACGTGCACACACACACACGCAAATACAGGCGCCCACACATGTACACGCACATGATGTAACAGTAATGGAAACCGAGTGAAATATGAAGGGAGCATGTTAGCAGTAGGAGGAGCCGTGCCATGTGCTGATGACTTGTTAGGGGAGAGACTGGCTGTGAGAGATAGATGATCCAGACTGGGACATAGAAAGTGTAACAGATGGTGGAAGAGGGAGTAGGTCCAGAGAATCAGCACCAGCACCTGGCGAGGGGTGTGTGTGTGTGTGTGTGTGTGTGTGTGTGTGTGTGTGTGTGTGTGTGTGTGTGTGTGTGTGTGTGTGTGTGTGTGTGTGTGTGTGTGTGTGTGTGTGTGCGCGCATTTGGACATAATAGTCTATTTGACACAAACCTCCAACATGAAAACTAATTGGAGACACAATGCTCAGCTGCTCTTTGTATTTTGTTTTGCATGTGCACCTGCTTTTTACACACACACACACACACACACACACAGGCGCAACACATACACACACAGGCGCAACACATACAATCACACCAGTGGCGGCTGGTAGTTTTTAAAGTGAGGGAGGAAGGACTGCGCGCTTGGTTGCCATTGGCCTGCTTGCACTGTTGGTGTATGGTGGCATGAGAATGTGAGACTCAAGTTGTTTCAGGGTGTTTTGGTGAACTACAAAATAGTAGGGCGGTATAGTTATGTGAATAAATTTGATACAAAGCCACCAGTGGCATCACTGTAATTTGAAAGCTGGTGGGCAGCATGTCTTTGAAATGGACCACAAGTGCAGAAGGAAAGGATGCAAAGCCCATTAGTCAAATCAGGCCTACTATTGATTTGTAAAAGTAAATAAAAAAATCTGGGCCTATTTTTGCCCTCAATGACTGAAGTTATTGGTTGTAAATTAGCTATGTTTATTTTCAGTCACAATTGTTTTAAGAAAAGACTGACCAAAAGTGATGCCATTTAAAATGCATCATGCGCTGAATCATTCACCCATTCGACACCATTTCCACAATATCAAACAGAACGGTCAGAGTAACAAACTAGTAAAAGAACGAGAACATTATTCTATATTCAACCTGATCTATAGGCATGGTGCCTAGCAAGGAAATTTGCATAGCAGCACCAACGTGAACTTGACACTAGTGGTGGCGTTTGGTTGCCCTATCAAGATTTTTCACATCAGGGAAACCATGAACAGCCCACGTTGGAGATTTGCCATTATTCATTAGCAAACAGAGCCAGGATTACAGTCGATTGCTAGTAATGCTACCAGTAAGCCATGAGTACCTAGCAAACCATGTAGCATCCACAACACTGACGTTGCCATTACTTTTGGTGATCTCGATGGTGGTCTACCTTTTTCTTTGGTCGCTAACTTATGCCGCGTTTCCACTGCAGGGTGCGGAACGGATCGGATCGCAAAGGTGCGGTAGGGAGGGGGCGATATAGCCCAGCTCAGTTCCGAGGTTGCGTTTCCACTGCCGACAGTACCCTTTGTGGTAGGCCGGATGTCGATCGCCGCGGCAGCTACGTAAACATCGTAAACAACGTCTTCCTCCCCAAGAATGCAGACGAAGTCTCCACCTCCTTGTTCGCCCAAGCAAGCGTTTTACGCGACATGTTAATTGTAAAGAATAATACCTCGAGGCTACTGTTTGTTTGTTTTTATCCCCGCGTCACCTGGAAGTGATGATTCTGTCGACCAATCAACGGAGGGGGTGTGTAGCTAGAATTTCCCGGGACCCTTTCAGGCGTCTCGTCTCGTTTTCGGTTCCCCAAGGGAGGAGTCCCGAGAACGAGGCCGGAACGGGTACGGCAAAGTCCGGGTCACGCCCACTTTTGGCAGTGGAAACGCGACCCGATCCGCACCTTTGCAATCCGATCCGTTCCAAACCCTGCAGTGGAAACGCGCCATAAGCACTGTAACTCAATGAATGGAATGCTTTGTGTAATTAAACATGAACAATGTCCTCTGTTTCCAATGTTTCCATTGTACACTTTATTCGCAAATGTTAGAATCTCGTTATCCTTCAGATGATTTCACCTGCTTTGCGTCTCTAACTGAGCGGCAATGCAGGCAGAGTGGGTTTGTTTGTTATCGACAGCGTTGCCAGATTGGTTAAATTTCCCGCCCAATGATCCCGCCCAGCCTAAAGGGGTTAAAAGTAGCCCAATTGGGTGGGATATCTGCCCAATCTGGCAACACTGCTCACCAGCCAGGGATCCTGCTGATTGGTTCATAGCACAACGCGACTAGATTTTTGCGCGAATCAAACGCCTGTCAGGTCACACCCACTCAGAGGAGGACTTTCCTCCTCTCTCCCATTGAAACCCATGTTATTCACCGGCCGCCAGTACTTTTGGGGAAATTAATGGGAGTCAACGGAGGCTGAGGGAGGACCTTCCTCCCTGAAGTAATTGTCAAAAGGCGATAGGGGGTGCTAATGTCCCTTTATCCAGGGAAACGAACATTATATATTCAAAGGCATTAAAGTAGTCATATTTAAGGGCATTAATTCATTACAGTAGTCTGGGCAATCTACATGTTTTATTCTCAAAAATGTTAGTGAGGATCTTCCTCCCTCTCCTCAATGGAGAAGCCTCCACTGAATCACACACACATCCAGGAGGGTCAAATCCCAGGGGAAGGTTGTGTGTTTTGACGGGTAGGTCTTGGGTGAGCGGGGAATTAGTGGAAGTGCAGAGAGAGGAGGAAGAGGAAGCCTGATTGGAGGAAGAGGATGGCATTTCAGGAGAGCTCCTGAAGACCGGACCAGACGTAACGCAGGTTCTCTCTCGACTCCTTCATGAGGAGCACCTCTGCTGTCTCCTTCATGAGGAGGACCTCTGCTGTCTCCTGCATGAGGAGGACCTCTGCTGTCTCCTACATGAGGAGGACCTCTGCTGTCTCCTGCATGAGGAGGACCTCTGCTGTCTCCTTCATGAGGAGGACCTCTGCTGTCTCCTTCATGAGGAGGACTGATGGGAGGTTGCAGCACTTTCAGCTTCCTTCCGACAGACGTTATGCTTGTTAAATGCGTACATGAATAATACTGGAATACTGGAAATGTCGCCATTGTAAACCCAATTTGATTGTATGGGGCCGTAGAGAGACAGCCTGCTTTTCAAATGCCTCTTATCAAATGCAATGGAGTTGTTTTTTTGTAAAAATAATAATATGAACAGGTCTATCCCGACTCACAGGTGGTCAAATCGTTAGTTTTTCAAATTGTTTTCTAATACTCTGCACGGCGGAGTTTGGTGAGGATCAGCTGAACCATCGATCCAGCGGTCCTTGGGTTTGTGTCTTAACCATGTGCAAAGACCTGTTTTCATGCCCTTGAACAAGAGTTGAGTAAAGAGTCCATTCAGTCTGGCCTAGTTACCAGTGTCTTCAGGCTGCCCAAGAGGCCAGAGGCCTCATCACGGAGGGTCTAGTCATCACCGAGGGTCTAGCCATCACAGAGGGTCTAGAACACCCTTATAGCTATGCTGTTTATTGTTGAACTGCTGTCATCTAGGCATGTAAAGTCTGTTGTTTTATGTAAAATAAAAAGCTAGCACAGTGCTGAAGCTGTTGGTTGTGAACAGATCACATGTGTCTCATGGGTGCTTCATGCCCAGACCTCCTCATTGGTCAAGCCTGTCTCTCTGACTTACACAGCCACGCACACACAGACAGACAGACAGACAGACAGACAGACAGACAGACAGACAGACAGACAGACAGACAGACAGACAGACAGACAGACAGACAGACAGACAGACAGACAGACAGACAGGCGACCCGCGTCCTGTTTGATTATCAGGGCCGCATGCTGTCTTCAATACAGTACAGAGAGCAGAGAGAAACATGTTAGCGGAACAGAGTTCATTAACAAACTATTTATTACATAAGAGAGAGAGAATGTTTGCAACTCTGCAATTAATTGATCTAAATCTACATTCAACACCCAGGAAATCTCACTGCCTAAACTCTCTGCTAGCAGAAATCCATCAAAGAAAACTCACTGTGATTGGTGCATACCGCTTGTGGGATTTGTGAGTTGTGTTTTTTGAATGATTAAGTCTGGGGGGAAATTTTACTTGCACACTGTGCTCATAAATAATTTTAATTGTTAGCCCATATCTATTTTTAGGGGCAAATGCTAGGGAAATACTCACACTGAACATGTTTTACATCATAACCAATACACTTGCATGTGTGTGTGTGTGTGTGTGTGTGTGTGTGTGTGTGTGTGTGTGTGTGTGTGTGTGTGTGTGTGTGTGTGTGTGTGTGTGTGCGTCTAAAGGAAATGTAATTACTAAATATGGTAGAAAATAATTCACACACACACACGCACACATGCACACACGCACACGCACGCACACACAGGGCTTTCACACCAAAAAGAACCAAGAGCCAGTTCCGGGCTGGTGCTCGGGCCAGTTCCAAACAGGTTCCAACCTTATCCCAGTTAAGAACCAGTTGGTTTCACACCGGCCAGAGCCAGCCATGGAGCCGGCGTGAGCAACGTCACTGCAAACGTCTCCGCTTTCCCAGCAACCCTCCCGCCCTGCCGGAACTGTACAATAAGAAGAAGAACCCTCGTGCCAGTTTCAAACACAACAACAATTTCGTCTTCGATTCAATCCGTGTATGGTTCGTTCTTTGAATATTCCGATTTAAAACAAAATCAGAAAAAACAATTAACAGAGTAGTTTTGGGGTTTTTCTGATTTGGTTTTGAAGCCGAAAAGGGCAAAAGGAATATACAAATAAACCGTATTTTTCAGTTTTTTATATCAAAACGGGAAAACTGAATAATCCAGTTGCTTGTTTTGTTAGTGTGATATTTAGATAAAAACGCAATGAATGCCGGGAAAAGGGCACGCGGATTTAAAGGCCCACTATGCAACTTCTGGCATTTCTTTGCTGTTTTCTTGGTTTTGGCACGCACATTTATCTACACAGCACCCTACAGCTTCGTAGTAGATATTTTACAACACTGTCGTAACAACTCGTTGACGACCCTTCCCCATGCACTTCTACGCGAGCCATGTGCATTTGTTTTCAAAGAAGCCGGCGAATGCGTGGAGCGATGTCCGAAGTAGATGTTCATAAAGTGTAGGCAAGGTTATACATTTTTAAAATGGTGTATTTGTATTGCAATAAACATAAATCCATCCTTTTTTATAGTTGACGGGGAGAATTTATATCCTAGATTATAATTGTTTTATCTTAGGTTGAACAGAACAATCAGTGTAAGAGTGTTGGGCAACATAATAATCTAAATAAACAAGAACCTGGATTCGGGGATTCAGTTTGTATCTGCGGGACGAGACAGACGAACAGCAAAACACCCATGGAAACAAAGGTGTTTATATGGTTGCAACCAAGCAAGCTAGAAACATACAGGGCTCACAACAAAACGGTCGAGAAAACTATTTTTACAGGGCTCACAACAAAATGGTTGAGCAAACACATTTGTACAGAGACTATCAATATCAAGAATACCACGAAGACAAAGTTCACCCAAGGGTACTTTCAATTTCAAAAGCAACACGGCCAAGTCGGCGTCTGATTTGCAGTCTTCTTTTTCTTTCAGTTCACGCTATTCCTGAAAAGCTCGCCCAACGTTTACTCGTGTCTGGCCTCTGTGTCGGTCAGTCTCCCTTTTCTCTTCTTATGTTCCTCCGACATTGGGCTTCTCTGTCTCTTTTTAGTCGGCTGATCTATGATGAATGTAACAATCCCTTAGTTACTTGTGTTTATATCGAGCCGGTTCCGTGTTTGGGGGTCTGTGCCGTAAAGCAATTCGTTACTTCGCGAGACCCGAGACTCCTTCGAGAGTGGGCGGCGGGTCGCCGGCAGAAACATATTCCTTTTCTCCGCCAAGATGCGCAAGGGGGAGTCGAAACAACGAACAATCGAACAAAAATGTATAATAGAACCATCTCTTAGCCTGTTATATTAAGGTAAATCAAGCCAAAAAAGTTGCATAGTTCCCCTTTCACTCGTGTCTGATCTCTTTTCTGGTCCATTCTTCTTTTGTTCCACCGACAGTCGCCTCTTGGGTCCCTTATCAGTCGATTGATCCATGATGAATGCAACAATTGCCTCGCAACTGGCTGATTATATCTAGCCGGTGCCATGTTTGGGTGTGTGTCTGTGCCGTAAAGCATTTTCGAAACTACAATCTGACTACATTTTCGAGGCGCGATTGGATACTTCCGCTGCGTCACATCCGGATTGTGTCGGTCCGAACAGAGCAAGTTGCATGTGCGCTTTTTCCTTGGAGAGGTGACATGGGGCAATGACACACCCACCAAACGACCCAGAAATGGTTGCAGAACCATCAGAATAACTCTCAACCAGCATAATTAATGTAATTTTGGCTAAAATAGTTGCATAGTGGGCCTTTAAAGAAAATACATATAAAGACGTTTCAAACGTTCCATCGAGTCTCTCACATTCTACAATGGCCAGCTTTATTGTTTTCCGTGGGAGCCGGCGACTTAAGCCCAGTTCAGACCAAGGATTCGCCTTGCAACGGCTTGCAACTCGCAACTCCTTGCGACGAGACGGGCTGCGACGTTCTAAAACTGAGCCGTTCACACTGGCTGCAACGCGCTGCGACGCTAGGTGGTTTCCCTAGCAACTGTGAACGCTCTGGCACAGCTGAGAGCCGCAACAGCATTATTTGCGTAGGTTAGGTAGATTAGTTATGTTTGCGATTAGTTAGGTTGGCAATTATTTTTATTTTTAGTTTGCTTGAGAGTAGGCTAGAGTTACTGTGTTTTTTCATTCTCCGGATATCGGATATTTCAATCGGATATTTCTATGCTGGAGTGGACAGTACGGTACCGGGACGGAGTAAGTACTAGTACCGTGACGTACAAGTTGTTCTGTGCTGTGATTGGCTGAAGAGAAATAGTTAAATCGTCGCGTTCTAAAACTGGACCTTGCGATTTGACATGTTCAATCTCTGGCGACTCCTTGCAACTCCTTGCGACTCCTTTCAACGACCCGTTTACACCGCCCCTGCGACGTTCTAAAACCGTCTCGTTGCAAGCCGTTGCAAGGTGAATCTTTGGTCTGAACTGTCATAACGTGAATCTTTGGTCTCACCGTCATAAAGGAGCACTTCGGGGCACCAGATTGCTTTAGAGCGCTACTGATCGCGTCGTGTGTCTTTCCAGTGTCAAATAGTTCACGAATAAAATCACCATAAGGTTCAAGTGCGGCCATAACTAAGGCTAAATATAATTAGACAGTCTATTGCTGGTTTAGGTGGTTGGCTCTTTTTTCTTCGCTGCGTTCTGCCTTCTGGTGTAGCCTATAACTATAAATGTATCTATTTTTGTTTTTCTGTTTCGGGTTTAAAAAACCAACACACAAAACACACAAACACAAATAAAATGCCGATTATTTGCTTATTCCTTTTGCCCTTTTTCCGATTCAAAACCAAATCAGAAAAAAACAAAAAACGACTCTGTTTTAAATCGGAATATTCAAAGAACGAACCATTCAATCCATTGTTTACTTCAGTGTTTTAAAAATGCCGGTCTTCGTTGGTCTTCCTGTTTATGAAGGTACGGATAACCCCGCCCCCTGCCCCCGGCGTAAAAGCGCTTCTAGTTCTAGCCCAGCTCAAAAGTGGGGCTGGAGTTGAATCGGTTTTTAGAGGCCGGAGCCGGTTCTTTGGCGGTGTGAAACCAAAACACTGGCCCTAGCTCCGAACTGGCCCGGAACCGGCTCAGATTTTGCGGCGGTGTGAAAGGTCCAACACACACACACACACACACACACACACACACACACACACACACACACACACACACACACACACACACACACACACACACACACAGACACAGACAGAGACAGAGACACACACACACACACACACACACACACACACACACACACACACACACACACACACACACACACACACACACATTCATCAGTGCACAGCTGCAGGAACTCCCCTGCAACGCCTGCTCTCAGATTATTCAAACTGTCTCTATAGCCTCCTTCCCCAGCTTCATTGAGCCCAAGGTGTGTGTGTGTGTGTGTGTGTGTGTGTGTGTGTGTGTGTGTGTGTGTGTGTGTGTGTGTTTCGCTTGAGGGTGGGGTTAGATATTAGCGTAGTAGTGTGGAGGTTTGGTTCAGAGTCCTAATTCGTTTCCACCACTTAATTAAAAGTGATGCCACCGTCTGATTGGAACTGCTGATGGATGGAGACGGAAGGATACCAGGTGTGTGTGTGTGTCTCTGTCTCTCTACATTACCTTTTCATCACATCCTCCTTTAGTCCTCCCCTGCCTTGCTATACTTTACTCGCCCCTTCCTGCGTTTCCACCTCTGAGCACTAACCCCACCCCTCGACCCCATCTTCCCTGCCCCCCTAACGGCGGACTCTTTTCAGAGCCAGCCCACTCCCAAGCCCAAGCTGTCCCTTTCTCGACCTCCCAGTCTTCCTCAGTCAGACCCTCTCTGCTGTCACTCACTGCCTTCCCGCCTTTCCGGGGGGTAAGGGTTAGGGCGGGAACTGTGTGTCATCTCAATGCTACTTCATGTGGATTAATGTCATTCAGTGTGGGCCAGAACAGATGAATGGGATCTCAGACAAGCCCCCCACCTCCTCCCGCATGCACACACAGACGCACGCACACAGACGCCCACAAATGCACACACAGACGCACACAAATGCACACACAGTTTGACTTGCTCAATCAGTACTTCCATTATGTGTGGCTAGACTAGGAGACTTCCTGGATCAGTACATCTTCAACATGACCGCAGCTCAGCGATATAGCAGTTTTACACTGGACACTTTTCACCATCATCCCATAGTCACCTTAATCACCTGGCGTGGCTGAACACAGATTAAGCACCATGCTGATAATAAATCACGCTATTAAGGTTGTTTAATGACTCCGGATGTGGAGTAATTTTCCCTTAGTCCTTGGCCTCCTCTTTATGGAGAATGACTCCTCTGTCCATTATTTTGGTTTCATGGCCCTGGATGAATACTCGTTGGCATTCAGCCAATGAGGATCGAGTATCGTTTAACAACAACCGGGTGTGGATTAACTTTAGCTCACCGCAGGGCTGTAACATATTCATAGTATAACTGTGCGGATAGTTTCACCATCGCTCTCAACGATAATAAGATTAATATGATTTGAAATGTGTATACATCTGACATATTTATTCAGATTGGGAAATCTCACTTCTAGAAAAGGTTTGTGTTGGCATGACATTAGTAAGATCTTCTCAATTTTCTGAAGTAACGAAGTAACTTCAGAAAATCGAAGTCACACCTCGAAACAACGAGGTCTTCATCACCCAACCCATGGGCCAGGAGTTCCTTGGAGCTGTTGGTGTTGGGTCCACTATGACTACGATGTCATTCTCCTTGAAATTTCTTTTGATGTGGGCCCACTTTTGTCGCTGCGTTTCATGTTAACTGGCGTTCAGGCATTATTCAGACCCTGGTCTCTGATTGACATGGTTGACTGTATTTAGGTGACGTCCTGGGGGGAAACGGACTAAATAGTTAGCGGGTGTCTCTTTAGAGATGGAGTCAGACCACATATTTTACCCTTCGGATTGTGTCTGTTTTCAGGTTTTGGATGGAATCAATTATGAATCAACAGCCTTATATTTCTATGATGGAATTAGCAGAATGATCTACTCTGAAGGGTCCTCCACCTCGTTGTGGATCACCTCTAACCTAATTAAGGGTGCACTCACACTAGGTCATCTGGCCGTGGCCGTTGGCCGTCGCAACTGTGGCCTGGCCATGGTAGGCTCTTGTACATACGTCATCACGTCGTAAGTAACACGTCATCACCAAGCGTCCGTTGCATGGACCATAAGACCATAATAAAGTCTGCCGCCAGTCAGAGTTCTAACAACAATGGACAACAACACAGAGAACACAGTTCGCACTTTGCTGAGTCTGTTGCTTATTTGGATATATGTTTACCGTTTAATGGGAAAGAAGGCTCGTCGCCTTTATTATGTCCGTGGTCGTCGCATGGACTATACGTCATCCAGCTCAGGTTGCATAGCCGTGCGTGTGCGCGTGTCGGCTCATTAGCATCGGTACCGTAGCGGCCCGTACCGTAGCAGCACACCTCTCCCAAGTGGCCAAATTGGCCTGGCCTGGCCAGACTGACTGGCCACACTCACACTGGCAGATTTGAGCACGGTTAGGTGTGAAAACGGCCACTGCCACGGCCAGATGGCCTAGTGTGAGGGCACCCTAAAGCTCCTTATAAATACATGAAGTGTACAGCTTGTTTGCAGTGTAGTTCATCAGCTAGCAAGCAAGTCTTTACCCCAATTCCCCTGCCCTGGGGGTGGTCCTATGTTCTACAGCAACAGCATTATCATAACATACAATCAGTACTGCCTATGCATCTTTGTATGAAGCCTAATTATGCAGCTTTTTATTCAAATGGTTTGCCTTTAGGCCGATGAGTGTGTGTGTGTGTGTGTGTGTGTGTGTGTGTGTGTGTGTGTGTGTGTGTGTGTGTGTGTGTGTGTGTGTGTGTGTGCGCGCGCGTATTAAGAGAGAGAGAGTGCAGAAGGAGATAGGAGGCTTGGCGCTGTAGCTTAGCTAGCTCTGACACCCTAATCCAGGCAGTGTGTGTTTTTGTCTGGGGGGGAGACTTATTTCTCTGGTGCAAGATGATAATTAGATGAAGTTCTAGAGCTACCCTTGTACCTAGCAGCCTGGTTAGCCCAACGGACTGTGTGTGTGTGTATGTGTGTGTCTGTGTGTGTGGGGAACACAAACACACATTAGGGACTCGGCTGAGGTTTTAAGCTGCAGTGGAAGGAACTAAATACACCAATCTGGTGCAATGTGGACCTCCTGTGTTGTTGTACAGCTTTGAGAACATGACAGTTGACTACATCTGCTATCCTTGAACCATAAGCCAGCGCTGCCAAACTTTTCAGCCCAGGGTTTCTGCGGCTCACGGGCCGTGTATTGCGGTATATGGCAACATTTGGCTCATGATGAGGATTCTACGGGCTCGGCCAATCTTATGGAATCAGAGTTGTTTCAATAAATCAAACAAAACTTTAGTGTTTCGTCTTTATTCTTTCTTCTCTCTCGGAATAATTTGAGAGAGAATGGAAGAGTACTGAACTAACTGAAGTCTTCTTGTCCACGTTTCTGAGAGGCTAGTGAAGAGGGTGTCACAATAGTCACACCTGCTTGGAATGTAGCATACACCAATCGTCACTGCATCCTGCATAGCGTTTCAACGTTTTCAGGTTGAAGAAGGCTGTCCCTTAGCTGATATGGCTTCAAAGCATAAATCTGGATATCTCCCTCTCTCTCTTTCTCTTCCTTTCTCTTTCTGTTTGCTTGTCTCTCCCTCTCCCTCTCTCTCTTTCTCTCTCAATCTCTGTTCGTTTGTTTCTCTCTCTCTCTTCAGCTCCATTGGTCCCTCTCTATCTCTTCCTTGTGAAATAACAATAAAAGCCCTGAAAGGAGATTTATTCAGCAGCGATTGTTCAGGACCGTTCCATCCCGGAAATAAGCCCTGTGGCTTCGGTTCTTGGCACGCAACGCGTTTGCATCACTTGGTTGATTATAAGAAATAGAAAAAAAATGTATTTTTATTTTGACCGCCACACCTTCTCTCAATGGCTCTATGCACACACTAGAGATGCGCGGATGGCGGTTGCAACCGCAACCGCGGATCGGGCGGGTGACGTGACAAAAAATAATATTTTAATTAAATTCGGGCGGTTGGCGGTTTAACCAACGAAATTCAAAAATATATACACATTGTTAAATGTCGTTACCTACTTCCAAGCACATTTTGAAATAATCCAATTCTCATCAGGCAGTAAATTGGCCTCTGTCTCTATCACACACACACACACACACACACACACACACACACACACACACACACACACACACACACACACACACACACACACACACACACACACACACACACACACACACACACACACACACTCACACACACACTCTCTAACGGAAGCAAAAAAGTTTAAATTAAGTGACGATCCGTCCCATGTCGCGTCTCCACAAACCTGCAAGTTATGAGACAGCTGTCAGTATTGGAAGAAGCTTTAACGTCTCGTAGATGAAACTGCCTGTGTTATTTTGTTTCGTATAAGTTATATTTTAAAACAGCCATTGTAGCCTACCAATCGTGGAATATGGAATTTCAAAGAGATGATGGAGTGATTTGACTCAGAAGTGACATCAGGCATTGGCAGCGCGAGATGTGCAGAACAAGTTAAACTTCTAGCTCAGTAACATCAACACCTAAGAAATAAGGTAAGAAAAATAGTCGGAAAACTTTGATTTGCAAGGCAGGCCGGCAAGTGTTGGGCTTGTTACAGTAGCCTATATAGCCTTCAATGCGGTGAAATTTCGGAATTAATAGGTTCGAGTCGGAGTTTCCTTAAAAGGCTATCTTTCATTTTGCAAAAAAAACAACACAGTAGGCTATATTACCATATTAAAATGGTGTACCAAATTGCGTTTTATTACAATGATAAAAAAGTGTAGGCCTACTAGCCTATGGTAAGGTCAGGTTTGCCGATGTGCTTGGCTATTTTAAAGTTTCTCCCTGTGCATCGATCGGAGACAGACGTCACTTCACTGATAATATTCTGGGGATAGGCTACAACATAGCCAATAGGCTTTCATACTAGGGACTTTATCCTTTAAATATCTTTGCGGCATTGGATCAGTCTCCTTTCAAGAACAGGCAAGAACTTTCTAGCCTCGCGTCAGCAGCGCATATACCTAAAAACAACAGGCGGATGGCGGGCGGGTGCGGTTTTGAAAATTGGTCAAAAAATTTGTTGCGGATGGATGGCGGGCGGATCAAGCGTTTTGTGATGCGGTTGCGGATGAAATAATAGCCCATCCGCGCATCTCTACACACAAGTGCAGACACACACACACACACACGCACACACACACACACACACACACACACACACACACACACACACACACACACACACACACACACACACACACACACACACACACACACACACACACACACACACAGGCGCAACACACACACATCCAGGAGGAGGGTCAAATCCCAGGGGAAGGTTGTGTGTTTTGACGGGTAGGTCTGGGGTGAGCGGGGAATTAGTGGAAGTGCAGAGAGAGGAGGAAGAGGAAGCCTGATTGGAGGAAGAGGATGGCATTTCAGGAGAGCTCCTGAAGACCGGACCAGACCTCACGCAGGTTCTCTCTCGCTCGCCAACCACAAACAGTGAACGCGTGGAACAGGCATAGACTATTTATATTATTACTTACTCTAAAAACACTGAAAAAATTCTATATGTGCTGTTTTATCGACACTTTAATGTCAGATCCAGCAGTCCAGCATTCAGTAGCACAACTTCTGGGTGGGGGAAGAGATATGCAATTTGTAAGAGAAAAAAATTCAGAAGGGGAGATTATCGATGTATTGCTGCAGTACAGTCTGCATGGTGATGATTTTTTTACTAGGGCAACGTGAAATAGTGAAACACCCCATTCACCCTGATTCAGCCTGTCTGCTACCAGATTATTTGGCTGAAGTCTGATGAGAATCTCGTGAGAATACCGGCAGGATATGGTAACTAGTCTTTCTGTCCATCCCTCTCAATCTCTCTGTCTCTGTCTCTCTCCCCCTCCTCCTCCCTCCTGATTTTGTTTGTTGCCCCAGCATGCTGAGCCTTGTGTGTACAGTGCTGCATTGTGTTAGCGGGACGTGGTCGGGACGACTCACACCTGACAACACTGCATATTTCACAGCCATGACTCAGAGACAGGATTGTGAACAGCGTCACCTGCCACGCACACACGCACATGCTCACACACACACACACGCTGTGCACCAGCGATGTGACCAGCAGCACACACCTTGTTGTCCTGTAGTGAGATAGTTCAGCCGTTGTGTTCCAGTGGGATGTTTGCTATGGTTAACGTCTAGGAGCGGCTTCTAAAATGCTGTCTCGTTGTAACATCCTGCCAGGGTGGAGCACTGTCTATATATCCGTGGTTCCTAGCAATAGAGGATACAATACATATATATATATATAATATATATATATATATTATATATATATAATATATATATATATATATATATATATATATATATATATATATATATATATATATATATATATATAATATATATATATATATATATATATATATATATATATATATATATATATATATATATATATATATATATATATATATATATATATATATATATTTATTTATTTATTTATTTATTTATTTTTGGGGTTATGGAATGTACACAGGAGAAATCAAATCACAGTGTAATGGTATGTTTGTGCTGCCAGCATCACTACAGGTGTGGAGCGACAGGAACAGGAGTGAAAGGAGCAGAATATAGGTCTCATGCTAGTGCGTTACATGCTAGGGTGCATTCACAAGCTGGGCGACGAGCACGGTCCCATGAGATCCTACCCAATCAATTAGCTCCAGTTGGTTCCAAACATACTTATTGACCACCCCTAGGCACGGACACAATTACACACATACAAAGTGACAGACACAGACAGACAGACACACAGACACATTCAAAGACAGAGACACAGGCAGAGAAAAAGACAGAGACACACACAGACACATACAGACATGATTGGCTCTGTTTATGTATTGCACATCAATTAGCTTCCCACTCCCACAGTAAATGGAGAGTGTTGTCATTACATTTTAATTACACTTAACCCAAAATACAGTCCAACGTGACCTTTGAGTCCCTCCACTTCCAGTGGCTTTCCTCTTTTGTGGCTATCTTGGGGTTTAAAGGTTGCATTATTTTTCTAGTTCTAGTTCTATCTAGCTTTGTTAACAATATGGACATGGAACATAGTATTTGATCCACAGAAGCTTAAGTGTAGGTTTAGTTCAGGGAGAGGATAAGGCTTGTAGCCGCAAGGTGAACTGCAAACATTGGGGTTGAACCCAGTTGAACCGTCTGGCTGGAAGTGCAACAACCCGACACTCAATTATCCAGAATCCTCTCAGTCAGGTAATTAAGTCCAGTCAAGTCTTCTGACTTTGTCTTTTGACTTTACGCCATTCAATCTCTTTCACTCATATAGTTACGACTGCTCATGTTGCTGGAGGCGGGGTTTGTAAGCGCATGATTGGCTTACAGCCAACCAAAACTCAGACAGCACGAGGAAGCCTTTCAGGGGGAGAGACAAGCTTATTATCCTGCCTGTCTGGACACCAGCATTCTCAGCAAATCGTCTGTAAAGGTTGCAAATCAACACAGTGTGGTCCTGTTCATCATGATAGCATTCATCAGTACGTCATGTAGTTAAATACAAGTCGGGAAGGAAGCAAGAGGTTGATCCACCCAGCGGTGCTGACTGGCCACAGACCAGTCACCACACTGCCGCTCCCTCACACTCACACAAGCCCTGGTCGGCACATCCATAAGTTTGGAGACTTTCTGAAGACCCAGGCTTTCTAAGACACAGGATAAACAGCAGCCCGGCAGAGAGGAGCAAGAGACAAAGGGAGGCTTTCAAGGAGGAGCCGCCACTCAAACAGCTCTTCCCCAGGCGACCCCTGACAGGCCACCTTCTCTGTTCAAACACAAGCAAGCTGCCAGCAACAGAGAGGATGCATTTCAAGTTCAACCTGCCTTTAACTGCAACATGGATCATTGTATTGCACTTCTTAAATAACCCCTTTACCGAAGTGCGTGTATGTTTGTTTGCATGTTCGTGTGCGTGTTTGTGTGTGTGTCTGGTGGGGGTGGAGTGTGTGTCTGTGATGTGTATACGTGTGTGTATGCCTGTAATTGCGTGTATGTTTGCGCACGTGCATGTTGGTGTCCCTGACTTTATGTCTGTCTGTCAACATAGAAGTTGATGGTCAAATAATCTATTTGTGTTTGAGTCTTCAATTATTTGAATTCTTCAGATATGCCCCATATAGGACGATGTGTCAATCTTAAGCCAAATTAAAGCAGTTATTTGAGGTGAGGTGTCGACACTTCTAGACCTGGTCCCACCGACGGCCTCTTCACTCTGTGGTCCGAAGCCTGGCCTTATGAAGGAGCAGTCAGCACTGTCTCGGCCTGTGGTGTCCTGGAGAAGCCTCCATTCGCCAGAGACTAGCAAGCTTTTAAATGTTCCCCTCCTCCAGCTGATTTTATCGTTAAACTATGGAGCAGGAGATTCACCACATTTTCTTTCTTTGCAGTGTGTGTGTGTGTGTGTGTCTGTTTGTGTGTGTGTGTGTCTCTGTGTGTTTGTGTGTGTGTGTGTGAGAGTGTGTTTGTGCTTGCTCAGTATTGTAAGCCAGGTGGTCAGTAGCTTGTCATGTGATATGCACTACCCTGTTCTAGTGGTACCCTGCGGTGCCAGTGCATATGGATTGGCAGTGTGAGGTGGAGCACGTGCACAGACACACACATATGTACACACGCACGTACACACACACTCAAAACGACACAGCCGCACAGCTAATGAGTCATCCTCCACTCTCTCACTCAGTCACTCTTCTGTGTCTCTCTCCCCCCTCTCTCCTTCTCTCTCTCTCTCTCTCTCTCTCTCTCTCTCTCTCTCTCTCTCTCTCTCTCTCTCTCTCTCTCTCTCTCTCTCTCTCTCTCTCTCTCTCTGTGTGTGTGTTCAGGGGACATAACTCAGAAAGGCTATGAGAAGAAGAGGGGGAAGCTGCTGGCGCCGTACATCCCACAGATACAAGGTAAGACCATTGTCGGCCATTCATGTGCCAAACTTCTCCTCCAGTGCCTCTGGAGGGCATTCTGCTGCTGTATATAGCTTAGCATTAGCAACCGGCTCGCATTGCCTTTAGCATGTCCTTGTGGGAGCGAAACTCAGGCTGACTCCCATGGAGGATTTCAGGCTTGTGTAAGGGTTTAGGATTAAAAGATCAAACTATAACTATAATAAAACTATTGAAATGGAAGATTCATGTGAAATGCTAGATGCTTTATGTCACATATTGCTTCATTGCGAGAGCAAGATGTGAGCCTGGGATGGGGTCTTTCTGACATTCATCTCAACAGTTCATCTGTTTTAACCGGACCGTGTGTCACAGCTTTGCTGGCTCATTTAGACTGCAGGGCCGTAATTGTACATGTGGGGCAATGAGTCGATGATGGGCCGAGCCCAGTCGAATGTCTCCCTCCAGCCCCATAAAACCTAGCTGTTAAACTGATGAATCATCATAAGTGGCATTTGATTAGAAGGAAGGAGTTTATTACATACTCGTGTGCTCACTGACCTTTGATCAATGCTGTAGTGATATGTTATTGATCCTGTTATGTATTGAGTGTAGATGCTGCAGATGAAAACATTAATGAGTATGCCGTGCTGCGTGTGCCATGAATTCCAGGCTCGGTGTATCCCACCATCTGGTTAAGATATTCTAACTCTGCTCTGTCGCTCACCATGGCTGGCCTCGCTCGGTGTAAGACTCAGACGAAGTGGGTTTGTGGTGAGTCCAGAGAGAGGAGTGTGTGTGTCTTCTCTGATCCATGATGCCTCCTGGACCCATGGGAGACATGGGGTTTGGCTTGGTTTCTCGGCGGGCTCAGCCTCAGTGGAAACCAGGACCCTTAGTGCACTGGTGTTTCCATTGGGATCTATTAGTGGACCTGGTCTTTGGCTTGAGTAGACCATCTCTCTGCTGCTCTCTCACCGTCCGTCTGTCTGTCTGATGCTCTCTCTCTCTCTCTCTCTCTCTCTCTCTCTCTCTCTCTCTCTCTCTCTCTCTCTCTCTCTCTCTCTCTCTCTCTTTCTCTTTCTCTCTCTCTCTCTCTCTCTCTCATATGTAGCTGTCTGTTTTAAGTGGTCCTGAATCAGAGGCTGAGGAGAGGATAGTGTAGGTTTGCTGGCACCTATATAAAATATACTTTAATTTATAAGAGGCTTTGATATTTCATTATTTCATAGTTTGCCATGTCCTGGAACCACTTTAGTAGTTTAAGCGACCTGGCAAAAAGGGTTCCAAATCCAATTCTGTTGTTATCATGCCAGGCGGTGTGGAGGTTCCATGGAGACCACCAAATAATACGACGCCAGGAGGAGGTTCTCTGGGTGTTTCTAGTAATATTGTTGAACTTACTAAAGCCATTTTTATTGACTTTAACACCCATAGACTTAAAGAGACTCAATATGAACGTATTCTGTCTATGGCGTTTTGTCAGACTGTGTTAGTAAGTTGCATATCCAAATCTTCCTACCATTATATAGTATGGTCAAAGGTTCTAGGTTATGTGAGTTAAGGAAGTTTATTTTGCCAATAACCATTTTTCATGGAGGGATTGAGTTCTAGGACGGAATCTAAAAGAGTATAGCAGTAGGCTTTGAAAAATAGGTCGGGACAAAGATGAAAGTAAATTTATTTATTTTGCTTACCCTCCATCTTGGCGATCTGTGGAACAATTTTGTTTGGTGTGTTCTCTAGATCGTTGTAAGTCCAGCGTTCAAGCTTTCTTATAATCTAAATAGTTCGGAAAGAAAGAGAGAATTTAATTCAGATTCCTGGGTACTTAAATTGTTATATAGTTACATTGAAGGGAAATTATGTGAATATAATATGTAGTGCTGCTGGGTTCACAGGCTTTAGGTTCTTTGTAAGTTAACTTTAAATCCAGATATTTTGCCAAGACATTGAGTATGTCAAGCACTTGTGGTACAGTAAGAGATCGGACAAATACAAAAGCACATCGTCTGCGACTCTGCGTATAGTGACACCCTATGGTTAGTAGTAGTACACCAATGGTAGTTCCAACACGCATGCAGCAGCAAAAGTTCTGATTGGTACAGCTATAGAAAGAGAAGACCGCAGCCCCATCTTGTGATCAGCTCTCCAGATCAGTTCTTCTACATACAATGCTATAGAGGACGGTCTCTCCAGAGGATGGTCGCTCCAGACCAGTTTTAATTTTAACACATATGTTACTTTGTACACATTTGTTACTAGGCCTACTCTGCTAAATATATATGTAAGGGATAATGTATAGAACGCCGGTCCTTATCGGGAAAATAAGCCCCGACAGGGCGAACAGTACACCGACGCGCAGCGAAGGCGTCTTGCTTCGCCCTGAAGGGGTTTATTTCTATAATGACCAGCGACGTTCTATAGGCCTACATGATCCCGCTTATTACACGGCTACTTGCCAAAACTAAAAAAATAACTTCACATGGTGCGCCTTTTTACAATTTATTCGTTACCAGCATTCGTAGTGTTGATCAGCTGCAGCTGGTTGCACCAGCAGAACGTAAGGTCCCACTTAGGCTACGTTGAACGTAAATCACCCAAACGTTCGACTTTACACTCTACTAAAAAAATAGCAGTTGCACCAAGCAGATAGTTTCAACGTAACACTAAGTTATAACTTATCTTTTACACCTCCCCTCTAGCTGGTGTAAGTTCCATACTAACGATAAAGAACCGTTAAAAGAAAAAAACGTAAAAAGATTTCAACACGCAGGGTAAAGATGGCTATTAGTTTTGAGCAATGGGAAGAGGAGTTTCAACGCGGTTTGCGCCGGGAACAGATAGTCCGTGACCGTATCGATCCATTTCTTTATTATGATGATGTCGAATTATATGCCCGATTTCGGTTTTGCCCGGCGGAATATTATATTTATTTATTTATTATAAAATCCGCCATCAAATAGCTTAACCTCACGCCTATACCGTCCAAGCATATTTTAGAGAATAAATGACTGAAACTGTTTTGTTTGCCCTCTCATTTGGGTGCTAACGCGTCTTCACTCGGATAAGGTGGAAACTTGCCAGTATTTTCTGTTTACATTGTTAGCTGTCAATGATTGGCTTGAAATTACCTAAACGTCATTAAAAGCGACACTGGTACAATTTATGCACTACTAGTAACGTTACAACTTAAGTTATGGTGGTGCAACCAAAATTTAGAACACCTTTAGTTTGACACTAGCTACGTCGAGCGTAGGGTTAAGGCGGACTTTACACCCAAACTTATGATCGGCTTTACGTTCTGCTGGTGCAACTGACTGCAGAGCAATAATTATAAATTGTCCGCAAAGACGGTGACGTCGCTTAGCAACGGAAGACGCTGGGGTTAACAAGTCACCGGACTACTACCAAAATGAACGGAGCGTTCCGCGGCATTGAGAAGACCTGTGTAATAAAGGCCTATAATATTTCTGTATATGGCATAGATTTCTCCTCAGATTAGGCCAATAAACCAATGATAAAAATAAAAACGCTCGATCAAAGGCCCGGCCCGACCCGAGGATAGTGGTGGGAAATATCGGAGAAGGATGCACTTATTGTGCAGCAGGACGCAGGGTGCAAGTGCAGTTGGAAGTGGTCAGGGCTAAAATTAGAAGTCACGACTGAGGTGAATTCAGTGAAGCATAACTTTCCACTGACTGATTTTTTCCAAAAAATTTAGAAAAAATGATGTGCTAAGTGCACACTCTGCATTAAAGAAATTAATTATGCCAGCAGGGGTGTACATGCCCTGTATGCACACTGTAAGGCAGACATTCATCGGAGGAAAGGGACAACAACAATAACTACATAAAGTGTTGCACAGCTTCTCCGAAACCCAATGCAGAGGTGTGTGTTTGTGTGTGTGTGAAAATAAATTAACTTAGTTTAAAAAGTCACTTTAACTAAGTAACTAATATAGTTTTTATCTTTCTAGGCATATAGCATATAGCATAGGCCTTCTCATGATAATAGGATATCATGCCGTCACATTTTTCCGACTTCGGGTAGCTCTCTTTTTTTGTCATACATGTGTTTGCATCCCTGAGTTCTTCGAAAGAGAATGGTCTCTTCAGACCAGTTCTTCAACAGAGAATGGTCTCTCCAGACCAGTTCTTCAACAGAGGATGGTCTCTCCAGATCTGTTCCTTCTCCTCCTCAAACTGGAAGACCTATCTTATCAAAAACATTTTCAATTTTTTTTATTTATAGTTATTCCTGTGTTCACTGAACATGAATAATGGGATCTATCTGCTTGATCCGCTTTTCTCTGCTTTTGAATTTTTAGAATTGGTTTGTTTTGCAAAAGTATTCCCTAACTAGTTGTTGTTTAAGTATAATGCATAATAAAAAAATCCATTGCAACATTTTATCCATTACTTTTATCGACCTCGACTTTTGGTCCATTTCAGTACTTTGTGCGATATTGTTCAAATGAGATAATCTCTGATTATGCAACTGAAGCTGTTAACACACATCATTGGTCAAGCGGCTCTTAACGGAAATGCTCTGATTATGTCAGCCGTTCTTTGAGCAGGGCTCTGTCAGACAGGTGCTGCTGACTCATGAGGGCTCCCTCCCAGCCAATAGCCGTCTTTGTTGGGACAGAGTATTGATTCTGATTGGCTTGCTTTCAACTTTTCTGTGAAGTGACTTCTCCCCGGCAACCAGACCCGGTAGCCTGGCTGATTTGATAGACCAGCGTTCTCTGGGGGCTGGGAAAAGCTATCGCTCTGTCCGTGCCTAGAAGTGTGTGTGTGTGTGTGTGTGTGTGTGTGTGTGTGTGTGTGTGTGTGTGTGTGTGTGTGTGTGTGTGTGTGTGTGTGTGTGTGTGTGTGTGTGTGTGTGTGTGTGTGTGTGGGAGGCTGCATGTACGTGGATCTTTTACGATTTTGATAACTAGTACTCTGGATGTTTGCATTTATTAAACACACGTGTTTTTAAATTAGATAACATGCACACATCTGGATAAGGTATGTGTTTGTTTATCAATTTGTAATAAAAATCCTGTGTTTGCGTGTGTGTGCGTGCGCTTGTGTGCAGATGCATCTGCATTTCGTCCTGGTTTATAGCAGATGTAATCTATAGTGTTGGCTGCTGCTGAGCATTGCTGATTGTGCTGGTGTGTCTGAGAGTTGCTGACGGAGTGGAGCTCACTGATCCTCTCTAAGCTGCTACTGTATGATCAGACTGGCTTGTTGACTGACTCTTTGACTGACCAGCTGACTTGTTGAATAACTGACTGTATGGCTGCCTGACTGGCTGGCTGGATAGTTAATGGCAGGCTATCTGGCAGGCTGGCGTGTCCTTGGGTTGCTGCCTGTGCCCTCAAATGACCCACACTGTTGGCAGAGCCTCTGAGACCGCGTTCGCTGAGCTCAACCACTGTCTGGTTCAGGGGTGAAAGTTCAGAAGATGGGACAGAGAGAACAACCCAAAGCAGCCTCTCAGCCAGCTCCATCTGAGCAGTAATGCGTTGGCAAAGCGATCTCCGACTCCAAGATGACCTATGAACGACTCTTTCTAAATGAAGAGCCGTAGAATGTGGCCCTGAATTCTCATTGTGTCTGTGTTGATTCATGTCCATTGCAATTTCTTTAATGCTTGCCCTGCAACATAGCTTTGAAGATGGTTTGCGTTGCCCCTAGAGTCCTGCTCACATTGAAAATAAGATATGAAAGACATCTGAACGCAGTTAAGCATAAACATAGCATAGACATTAAAGCATTGCACTAGAAGTGATTGTAGCAGATTCCGTGGTACTGCCAGTTTCTTGTCAGGAAGGGAGCGCACACATTGGTACCCAGCTAGAGACTTAATTTCCCTGTCGAACCTTCCATGGAAGTGCAATGATCTGACAGGAGAGGATCACCAACCTCTGGGCCCCCGGCCTCCTGGCCCCCAGGGCCCAGCCTCTGGGCCCCCGGCCTCCTGTCCCCCAGGGCCCAGCCTCTGGGCCCCCGGCCTCTGGGCCCAAGCCTCTTGGCCCCCGACCTCTGGATCCCCTTGAACTCGAAGGGCCCACAGCCTCTGGGCCCTCAGTCTCTTGGCCCTCAGCCTCTGGGCCTCCAGCCTCTGGGCCTTCAGCCTCCATCCTCTGGGCCCTCCAGCCTCTGGGCCCTCCAGCCTCTGGGCCCGCAGCCTCTGAGCCTTCAGCCTCTGTCCCCCCCAGCCCCCCCCTTGAACTTGAAGGGCTTTAAAGTGAGACAAAGAGGGGCCGTGCCCGCGTTGGTGTCCTACATGTGGCGGCCACTGAAGTGGGCGTGGTCGAAACAGGGTTGAATGACGGATGAGGAGGACGCCTCGCAGGGCCCCGTGTGGTGGGGTGTGTGTGATCGATGGCGAGAGGGACTGATGACAATCTGGGATGGGTGCTGCTGCCCACTGGTGGTGCTTTGAGAATGGATGCCCCCAGGTTGAACCTCCCATCACCACACACACTGGAGGAGATCTATGATATGGAGGAGATCTCTGATATGCCAGCAACAAACCTTTTAACTCTGGTCTCTTTAGTTTAATACGTGTGTCCTGTAACAGCCGTGTTCTCAGGATGTCCACAGCTATGAACATCTAGACACCATTGTAGCACTAGTAGGGTGTCGACCAGCAACTTAATGGCTAGGAACTCCTTCTGCACTGCGGGTGAGCGAGGCCTCGTTCCCCGGGTCTGTCGCTCCTGGTGTTCCATCTGGGGAGCCAGTTCAACGGATTCCCTGATATTACGGGTACACACGTCGGACGAGGCTAGAGACTTTATATCACAGACAGACTGACAAGGAGTGTTGCAGAACATTTAAATATTCAGCGGCTTGCTGACAGACTCGGCGTGCTTGCAGGGCTCCAATTGCTCTTCATCTCGTTACAGAGCTCCAACTGCTCCACATCTCGCTACAGAGCTCTGACTGCTCGACATCTCGTTACAGAGCTCCTGCTACTCTACATCTCGTTACAGAGCTACTGCTCTACATCTCGTTACAGAGCTCCTTGTTACAGAGCTCCTACTGCTCTACATCTCGTTACAGAGCTCCTACTGCTCTACATCTAGTTACAGAGCTCCTACTGCTCTACATCTCGTTACAGAGCTACTGCTCTACATCTCGTTACAGAGCTCCTGCTACTCTACATCTCGTTACAGAGCTCCTACTGCTCTACATCTTGTTACAGAGCTCCTACTGCTCTACATCTCGTTACAGAGCTACTGCTCTACATCTCGTTACAGAGCTACTGCTCTACATCTCGTTACAGAGCTCCTGCTACTCTACATCTCGTTACAGAGCTACTGCTCTACATCTCGTTACAGAGCTCCTACTACTCTACATCTTGTTACAGATTACCTTGTTACAGAGCTCCTGCTGCTTTAGATGGATTTCTATTTTCCCTGAATACTGTTATTACTTGGCTGACTATGTACGGATTGTAATTTGTTTGTGCTTGTGATTTTTGAGCCATGTTTAGCTATAGCAGCAAGAAATCTTCCTATTCTTATTCCCCTGGCTCAGGGCAGATGGTCCAGCAGTGGGGAGGGTGTTGGGCCCCAAGCCCGAAGGTTCTGGGTTTCAACCTCAGTTTGGGGGTTTCCCTTTGGACAATAGTGTCTGATAAAGGGCTGAATCATCTGAAAATGTCTGACTCCTCAGAAAAGGGGCTGAATTGTCTGATAATGTCTGAATTGTTTGATGATGTCTGAATCGTCTGATAATGGCTGAATCGTCTGATGATTGCTGAATCATCTGATAGGGGCTGAATCGTCTGATTTATGACTAAATAATAGTCTGATACATGATCAAATAGTTGATGAATGGCTAGCAGTCAGAAAAATTACATAATGATCTGATTAATGGTTAGATCGTGGGATACTAAATAATCAGATTCATGGCTAAAATGTTTGATAAACGACTCAATAGTCTGATAATTACTAAGCAGATAAATGGCTAAATAATCTGATAAATGACTAACTAGTCTATCCAGGCCCAATGCTGACGGTCCTGCTGTCTTCCTGGTTTGTGGCCCTGGTTTGTGTGCAGGTGTAGACCCTTCCCTGCAGCGGGACCACCGGATCCAGGTCTCTGCGCAGGCCCCCCTCCCTGGAAACAAAAACCCCAAGTCCCGGGCCACCAATGCCAGGGATGAGCGCTTCAGGTCAGGTAGGAACAGCACAACACACCACAACGTTGTCCTGATCTGAGTAGTTTATCATGGAACAGCAATACACACCACAGCGTTGTCCTGATCTGAGTAGTTTATCAGGGAACAGCACTACACACCACAACGTTGTCCTGATCTGAGTAGGTTATCAGGGAACAGCAGGAACAGCACTACACACCACATCGTTGTCCTGATCTGAGTAGTTTATCTTGGAACAGCAATACATACCACAACGTTGTCCTGATCTGAGTAGTTCATAAGGAAACAAAAGGAACAGCACTTCACAGCTAAATGTTGTCCTGATCTGAGTAGTTTATCTTGGAACAGCAATACATACCACAACGTTGTCCTGATCTGAGTAGTTTATCATAGAACAGCACTACACACCACTATGTGGTCCTGATCTGAGTAGTTTATCAGGGAACAGAAGGAACAGCACTACACACCACAACTTGGTCCTGATCTGAGTAGTTTATCAAGGAACAGGACTACACAACGCAACGTGGTCCTGATCTGAGTAGCTTATCAGGGAACAGCAGGAACACCCCTACACACCACAACTTTGTCCTGATCTGAGTAGTTTATCAGGAAACAGCACTACACATCACAACGTTGTCCTGATTGGAGTAGTTTATCAGGAAACAGCACTACACACCACAACATTGTCCTGATCTGAGTAGTTTATCAGGGAACAGCACTACACAGCACAACGTAGTCCTGATCTGAGTAGTTTATAAGGGAACAGAAGGAACAGCACTTCACAGCACAATGTTGTCCTGATCTGAGTAGTTTATCAGGGAACAGAAGGAACCGCACTACAGTCCACAACGTTGTCCTGATCTGAGTAGTTTATCAGGGGAACAGCAGGAACAGCACTACACACAACAATGTTGTCCTGATATGAGTAGTTTATAAGGGAACAGCACTACACACCACAACGTGGTCCTGATCTGAGTAGTTTATCAGGGAACAGCACTACACACGCAACGCTGTCCTGATCTGAGTGCTTCGATATAGGATGAGTCTGGCTCTACAACACGATCAGTCCTCGTACAACTATAACTAATAATCATTTCATCACCAGCAATCATTTCAAATGAAACCTTCGATGTGCGGTGAGTGATAACTGAAAGACCGCCTGATCATCAAAAGGGTTTTATGTTTTGACATCGGCTCTACTGTTTCACTGTGATTATTCTGTGTGATAAGCACCAGATGTCTTCTCTAACGTTTCCTTCTTCCTTTCTCTCCTCCTGCTCCTCCTGGTAGACCTGCACACAGAAGCCGTCCAAGCGGCCTTGGCCAAGTACAAAGAGAGGAAGATGCCCATGCCCTCCAAGAGACGCTCGGTGCTAGTTCAGTCCTCCGTCGAGGCATGCACCCCCCCAGGTGAGAGCCCTCCCCTCTGTGGTGGAACAAGACCAACCGAAGGCCCATTCAATTATATTTATTCTGTCTGGCTTCCAAAACATGTTGATTAAAACACATTATAGAAAGTGACAGCAAATGTTAAGTGAGTAAAATGACTGTGGGCTGGTTCCATTGTGTCACGTGCTTTCACACGAAGAGTGACCACGCACAAACACACATGTGGACGCAAACGCATGTGCATGCCATGCACATGGCACACACACACACATAGATAAAAATGCACACGCAGGCCGTGTGCTCTTCCATGCGTCCCAGCGTGTGGTAGGAGGAAGTCTGGAGCCCTTTGTGTCTGTCCAGGATATGGCATTCCAGTAGATCAATGTGTCTGTCTGTCTGTCTGTCTGGGGATCTCCCACCGGGTTCCCAGCCTACTCCCCAATGCCCTGTGGGAGGTCTCATCACATTCCTGACCTGTCATATCAAAGACGTCAGCCTTTTGGGCCATTTTCTAGTGGGTGCTGTCATCCTCCTACGCGTGTTTCCAAGGCTGCCTGAGGGCAAGCATTGTGTCAGAACGATCCCTCGTTGCTATGTGGTGAGCAGGGGCAGAGAGCTAATGCCGGGGTAGACAGCTAACACTGGGAGCTAGCGCTGGGGCAGAGAGCTAGCGCCGCGACAGAGAGCTAGCGCCTGCGTGGAAAGCCTTGCGGGGGCAGAGAGCTAGCACTGGGAGCTAGCGAGCGCGGCAGAGAGCTAGGGCCCTAGCAGAGAGCTAGGGCGGGGGCAGAGAGCTAGCGCGGGGGCAGAGACATAGCACGGCAGAGACATAGCACGGCAGAGAGCGAGCGCGGGGGCAGAGAGCTAGCACGGCAGAGAGCTAGGGCAGGGCAGAGAGCTAGGGCTGACACGTTGCCCTGATATGGAGGACATGTATGTTGTGGTTGTTTGCTTTGCTTGTTGGTTTCAAGGTTATATCAATTCTTTGCAAGAACTCTTGTATCTAGTTTATCTCATATTCAGCAAAACAGCGCAGTTCTGCCTGTGGTTGGTCTGTTATTTGATCCTGTTTCTATATTGTTTCTTCCCTTCTTTTTTCCGATCCAAAGTGGTTGCAATGTGCAAAAGAAGCAGTAAACAAGTGACCACAAACTAATAGTGTATGCTAAGCATGGAGGTGCATTTTGTGTGGAACTGGAGTCTAATCTCCTTTGGATTGCCGTCTCGAGCTTTTGAATAAACGTATTGATTCTGTGTCATGTATCCGATTTAAAAGGCAAATGGAATTAGAATGTACAGGTTCATCACATTCATTCAGGTTCATCACAAACACACAGACACACACACACACACACACACACACACACACACACACACACACACACACACACACACACACACACACACACACACACACACACACACACACACACACACACACAGACATTCACAGAGGTCAGCTGTCAACACATTGATGCTCTCCCACAACCTTATTTCTAATGAATTTGCCCTTCATAGTCCACCAAAAACCACAACAAGATGGTTTAATTCAGAGTTTAGACGTTTCACCAACCCGTGGCTCATCCATCTAAATGAAGGCTATGGCCCCTTCAGAAAGGCAGAACAGCCCCCTGGCCATCGGGTCCCTCACATCTGACTCCATGAAAGGGTGTTCACTCTGGTCAGTTTTGTTTAGCAGAATGAACACTGAGAGCTGGTTTATTCAGTGGGATGTGGTTGATGAGTGGTGATGTTCACCTCTATTCTTTCCTGCAGTGTTTTCTTTCTCACTTCATCCCTTGATTTGGGCTCTCCTCAGATAAGGCATTTACAAAATCAATCATTCTGTGAGGAGCCACAGCCGATTGTTGGCGCCTTGCAGATAAGGTTGAATGCATTCCTTTTTTAATTGATGCCCCTGCCTAGAATCTAAGGTGAAAACAGACTAAAGTTAGTTTCTGCTGCTGCGGGAGATTGAATATCCAGGGTGTGTTTCACAATCACAATCCATAATGGAAAAGATTGATGTAAACCAACAATGTCAGACAACTATTCACCTGTGCTGGCCATATGACCGCGCACTTCAAATAATCGGATATGAGACAAGCTACAAAATAATTCTAAATAAGAACAACATATTTGTGTATATATATGTCTCTTTGTTAATTGAACCAACATGCATTCAATTCATATTTTCCATGCTCAAATGCATTTTCTAAATGTCTTTACTCTTGTTAAACGACAAATACAAAAAGTTTGTTTTAAACATGCCAAACATGCCACATGAGTGATTTGTATTTTTTTCAGTGCAAAGGGCTCACATACGTCATCATTCAAGGATGGCACAAAACTGAAAAACAGTTGCCCAACTTTAAGTGCAACAACTTAAAACTGCATCATATTCATTGCAGTTATAGTAGTTGTAGTGGCGACCCAAGTTTAAATCTTTCTGATATAGTTTTTTAAGCAAACTAGACACATGGGTTTGGCTTTGAATTCTATAAACAGATATTCTGGTTCTCATCTTGACGGAAAGGTATGGTTTTCTTGATCGAGGTTTCTGTAAAAACACACCATCATTTTTTTTTTTTTAATAAACTTTCAATTACATTTTAAGTTATCTGCGGGCCGCACTGAGCGACAGGGGCCATTTGCCCATCCCTGTTCTAGAGTCTATTTACCTGTGCTGGCTCATTATTGATACAGAGCACTGATGTCTAGAGTCTATTTACCTGTGCTGGCTCATTATTGATACAGACCACTGATGTCTAGAGTCTATTTACCTGTGCTGGCTCATTATTGATACAGACCACTGATGTCTAGAGTCTATTTACCTGTGCTGGCTCATTATTGATACAGACCACTCATGTCTAGAGTCTATTTACCTGTGCTGGCTCATTATTGATACAGAGCACTGATGTCTAGAGTCTATTTACCTGTGCTGCTTCATTATTGATACAGACCACTGATGTCTAGAGTCTATTTACCTGTGCTGCTTCATTATTGATACAGACCACTGATGTCTAGTCTATTTACCTGTGCTGGGTCATTATTGATACAAACCAATGATGTTTAGAGTCTATGTACCTGTGCTGGCTCATTATTGATACAGACCACTGATGTCTAGTCTGTTTACTTGTGCTCGCTCATTATTGATACAGAGCACTGATGTCTAGAGTCTATTTACCTGTGCTGCTTCATTATTGATACAGACCACTGATGTCTAGAGTCTATTTACCTGTGCTGCTTCATTATTGATACAGACCACTGATGTCTAGTCTATTTACCTGTGCTGCTTCATTATTGATACAGACCACTGATGTCTAGAGTCTATTTACCTGTGCTGGCTCATTATTGATACAGACCACTGATGTCTAGAGTCTATTTACCTGTGCTGCTTCATTATTGATACAGACCACTGATGTCTAGAGTCTATTTACCTGTGCTGCTTCATTATTGATACAGACCACTGATGTCTAGTCTATTTACCTGTGCTGGGTCATTATTGATACAAACCAATGATGTTTAGAGTCTATGTACCTGTGCTGGCTCATTATTGATACAGACCACTGATGTCTAGTCTGTTTACTTGTGCTCGCTCATTATTGAAGCTAATGGTGCTGTGGCGCGGGTGTTGTTCCTGGTTCCATTCCCAATGTCTACGCAGTCTACCTGTAGGCGTGCCTAGGTGTCTGACCTCAACCTGCTGCTTAATGACCTGTCACTGGGAATTCAATCGCATTCCATAATAGCTTTTTTTTCACTATTGTCCCATACAGGAGGCAGTGAAGATGAACTAGATACACAATCACATGAACCTTATGTCTTATCCTCGGTGTAGACATGTTTCTGGGATCCAGAGCCTAGGGCTGACAGTAAGGCCTGACTGATCCCTGACTCGCCACTCACACGTTCAGTCCAGTACTTTCATCAGTACACACCTTCCCTTTCCCTGGTGTGAATGCACCAGACCAACCGAGCCATGCTGGGGACATCAGACCACCCTCCTTTCAAACCAACACCACGCCTCCATCCTCCCCCTCTGCTTCCTACTTATATGTAACGCTCCTGTGTGTATATAAGCTCCATAAAGAAATCACAACAAAGCATTGCTGTGGTTTCCATCCCAAACATGTAAGACCGCTGGGTTACATGCTTGTCATGCATCCCCGATCTCCCATCTGCAATGTTTAAAGTGCTGTCTTATCTTAAAGACCCTCCAGGTCTGAATGATCAAACCGTCGTACCCCTCCCTCCTGGCTTCACTCAAACATCCGTTACCAGAACCCCCAGTCAACATGACTTCCTGGTTCTGATTCTGCTGAAAAGCATTTAGGGTGAGCTGCCAAGAATACAAACACCAAGAGCGATACAGCACTCTGGTCTTTAGGAGTCAATGTGAACCTGTCACTTCTGACTGTGTGGACAATATGACTTCACCACCAAGTACTTAAAGGCCTCACCTCAAAGACCCAAGTGCTTTACTCTTGTTATTTACATCCGAGGCTTGTTAAGGCAAAATGCTCTGAGCAGAACCAATGATTTAGACAAGTCATACTGGTGATGGATGTACCAGTGCAGCTGGGAGAGATGGTTATGATGGTTTGATCCCCAGACCTGTACTGTCCTTTAATGTTCAACCACATAGCCATGGTATGGGACAGCATTGCCTGTAAACTGCGTGTGTGTGTGTGTGTGTGTGTGTGTGTGTGTGTGTGTGTGTGTGTGTGTGTGTGTGTGTGTGTGTGTGTGTGTGTGTGTGTGTGTGTGTGTGTGCTGTTAGTGACACGGTCCCCCCTCTCTCTCCACCTTAACACAGACACATCATCGGCTTCGGAGGACGAGGGGTCGCTACGGCGACAGGGCCGCCTGACCACGGCCACCGCCCCGTTCCCGGGCCTCGCCCACCCCGGGGCGGAGCACTGGTTCAACCGCGTCATCCAGGGCTCCTCCTCCACCACCTCATCCTCCGCCTCCTCCACCTCATCCCACCCCGGGGGACGGGGGGCCAACAGCAACACCACCGGCAACACCTCCACCATCCCCGCCAACAACACCGCCCTCACCGCCAACAACACCACCAACAACACCGCCGTCACCTCCAACAACACCTCCGTCACCGCCAACCACAGCAGTGGCGGCGGGCACGTGCTCAACGCCAACGCCCTGGCCGACCTCATGGCCCACACCCAGCTAGGTCAGTGACCCCACAGGACACACGCACCCAGGATCCAGACACACATGCAGCACAGTACTTGAGTCTCCATGGTAACGAATGCGTACGAACACACAGACCAATTGTCCCGGGTTGTCCCATACAGACTGCCAACTCTTTAGTGTGTTTGATTTGATCTGTGACAAAGGGAGGCGATCAGTGTGTTCATTTCTTAACGTGGTTTCTGTTAGTGTGATAGAAGGCCAAAAGGGACACATCTACACCTCATTGTGGACGTCTGTTGATTCAAAGTGACGTAAAGTTTAGCATTTGGGATCTCAAAATGCCACATTGAAAGAGCCAGCTTTGTAACGTTTTTTTACGCACTATTTAACTCTTTTTTTATAAGAGGGTGAAATGCAGTGTCTTCGTTGGTAAAATTAGCTCCTCCCCTTGATCTTACAACCAGTAGTTCTGCACCTTTTCACCTTATCACTGATATCCAACGTGAGACCAAAGCAGTCCATTCAGGATTGTTAACTTCTTCGCGATCAATTCACCATAACCATCATTTATGGGATGGTTAACCCGTGTTCTATCAGAGACAAGCAGTAGGCTAAGCATTTACTACACCTTCACCATGATAGGTTAAGCCTTCACTATACTCTGATCACCACGATAGGCGAAGCATTTACTACACTTTCACCATGTTCTGTCTCCCTTCAGTTGTCAGAAAGTGAGATCCATTTCTCCATCTTTTACGGCCGTGTTCAATCTGTATCAAATGTTTGATATTGTCGGCCAACATCTATTCTCCTTGATGTTCAGTATGGGTTTAGCCAATAGACAATATTTATTAATTCAACAATTGAAATCAATACAGACGATTGTGGATTTTGTTCCCATGAATGCAGAGACTGCATTCATGGGAACAAAATGCTCTCTTCTCTTCCACAATCGTCTGTATTGATTTAATTTGTTCCACTAGGCTACTGGCATCCAGACCCGCAGACCGTTAAATACACCCCAGTACTTGTTTCATACAGAGACTGTTACATACAACCCAGTACTCGTCTGATCCAGACCCCTTAGACCGTTACATACACCCCAGTACTAGTCTCATACACCCCAGTAATAGTCTCATCCAGAGTCCGTTACACACACCCCAGTACTAGTCTCATCCAGAGACCGTTACACGCACGCCAGTACTAGTCTCATCCAGAGACCGTTACACACACGCCAGTACTAGCCTCATCCAGTGACCGTTACACACACGCCAGTACTAGTCTCATCCAGTGACCGTTACATACACCCCAGTACTATTCTCATCCACAGACCGTTAAATACACCCCAGTCTCATACAGATCAAGCTTATTACCAAATTATCTGTCTTAAGTATTTGCCCGTAGCCTAGTAAAACAAGATGGCATTCATTTGAACAAAACGTTCTTCATTAATCGTGGGAATAGATTTATTAGCTAAAGGAATATCGCCTATTCGTGAAACAGCCACAATGAACATCAAGAAGAACAGATAAAGGCCAAGATAACGTACATCACATTCACATTGACCACATCATAAAAGGCGGGATCCATATGCTACTGTGTGAGAATTAAAGGGAGACGGTGTGCTACTGAATAGATCATGGATTAAACACTGATATAGCCTCGGTGAATGGGCAGCGGCGAGCAAGTAGAATATCGTTACTGGACTGCTGTGGTCTGACTTTAGGCCTTGTTGAATGGGTGAAGGAGGTTCATAATAATTACCAGCTGCTAAATCAAGATGAGGTGCAACTGATGAAGCCGCCGTATTTTACTTAAATGTGGCATTCTGGTATTCTGGTCCTACCAGACTCTCGTACTTCATTTAATTTGCACAGAGAGTCTGGCCTCTCTCCATTGACAAACGTTAACTTCATTGAAGGCGGGTGTCTGTTGGAGTTTCAAACTATTGGATCTGCCCAGTGCCACTCTGGATCTGCCATAACCAATCGCTAATGTTTGACTACAACTCAAACTAGCGCACGCCCTCAACGTCATTGTTCTCAGCCACTCCCTCTGTTCGGTGATTGGACCGGCAGAATTTTGCCGGAGAAAACCCGCGAGTATACCTCAAACCCAGACGTAGTACTGAAGTGAAATGAAAATTGAGCGGAAGTACGTTGGTGGGCGGAGCCAGGCACCCTCTGACCTTTGACCTCCCGCTGAGACCGGACCAGTCCCTCTGTGGTTTGCCGTGTGGGACTGGAGACCTAATAGACTCCCTCAGAGCTCTGGGCAAGACCTGACAAATCCAGACTATACTGTCTGGGATGAGTGCAGCAGAAGCAGCCAGATAGGAGCTTTCACTCTGCTAGTTTTTCTAAGGTTTAGAGTGCAGACTTAAGCACTTTTTAGAGCAATGTATCTGCAGCGTGTGTTTGTGTGCGTGTGTGTGTGTGTTTTTGTGTGTGTGTGTGTGTTTCTTTTTGAGAGTTTGTGTTTGTGTGAGTTTGTAAGAATGTGTGTGTCTGTGTGAGAAAATGTGTGGGTCTTTGTGTGTGTGTGTGTGTCTCTGTGTGAGAGAGTGTGTGCCTGTGTCTGCCAATCAGCGTCTTATCTCTCTCTGGGCCTGGCGGAGGCTGCCACACTCGGCCAGACAAAGGAAAAGAGTGCTTCAGCGTTTCAATTCTAATCAGACAATTGCATGTCTGATGGCTTTGTTTAGCCGCGTTTAGTGAGGTCTCGTCACCGATGCTCCTCGCTCAACATGTCCCAGACAGCCTGAAGGGTTTCACTGGATTCAACTGCCTTCAGTAGCGTGTGTGTGTGTGTGTGTGTGTGTGTGTGTGTGTGTGTGTGTGTGTGTGTGTGTGTGTGTGTGTGTGTGTGTGTGTGTGTGTGTGTGTGTGTGTGTGTGTGTGTGTGTGTTGTTGTTCCATCATTGCTCTCTGTGTGTGTGTGTGTGTGTATCGTCATCTCTGGCCGTGCACGTATGTGCTCCTGTGTGTGTGTTTGTGTGTTTGTGTGTGTGCGTGTGTGTGTGTGTGTGTACTCTAGCAGGCGGTCTCTTGAGTGTTGACCTATCAGGAGGCCCCGTGCCGTCCCTTCTGGAGGGCGAGCGGTCCAGAAGGGACGGCTGGATTCCATACCAACACACACTCCACGCATACGGCACCTCTCACTCTGCCCCGGCGGACTTTATACTACAGTATAAAGTAATGCAATGAACTCCCAGGCCCATTGACTCCTAGGCCGCCCTCGAGTACACACAGCGGACTGGGGGGGACTCGGCTGTTTTAGTTTGTCTACCCCCCAGGAAACGTTTGCTAGTGCCGGCCGAGTTTGTGTTTGCTGTTAGCTGCAACACGACCATACCACACAGGTAGAGAGAAAAGGGCGATCTGAGCTCTCTTCTGCTCACAGACCTGATATGACTGAACCGACCAACAACATCAGGCGTTTGACCTTTGTTCCCCCAACCTTCCCCCGACACTGCCACCAAACCCCCAGATAACCACTGGGTCCCCCCCGACGTGACAGGGCTGTCGGAGCGCTCCCAGGGGGGCTCCATGAGGGCCGCTCCCCAGGGACATCACCACCACGCTGGTGTCATGGAAACGGCAGATGGTGAGTTTATCTCCTCACACAAACACTGTGTTCCTCCTCCTGTTTGGTTATGGTAGACATTGTGCTAGAGTGCGAGGGCTACTCCTACGGGTCTAGATTTATGGAGCCCTTGTCGACATTACCCTGATTGTAGAATGAACACAGGTGTGGCTTATAGCATTCATCAAGGGTCTGCTCCGTGTGCCCCGGGGCTGGCAGTAGACTAGTGGGAATAGGTCTGCTGTCCTCCCCCGGTACACAACAGCAGCAGACCCAAATCTAATATTATGAGTGACACTGTGTCTACACTGGGATGATAGCTCTGTGAAAAGGGTTTTTTGTTTAACATCTGAATGGTGATGACTCCGTGGCGATCTGTCTCTCACCGAATGTTGATATCCTTAACAACAGTGAGTTTGTACTGGTGTTTTATTTTTAGTTTAAATTCACCCTCCTCTGGTGATGTGATGTTCTACCTGAGTGTATCCCTGGTTGCATTCCATTTTCTGTGTCCGGTATCAACCAGCCATCCTCCAACAGAAGTTATCTAGGCCACAGCACAGAGCTCAGCATGCTACAAAGGCTCCTTCTATTTAGAAAGCCTCTTGGGTCCAATCAAAGCCGTTGGTTTGGCCGTTCCTGATGTGTTCTTATGCTGCCAGTCTCTTAAAACTATATCAGGGCTGTGGCTGGATCCATTTCGGTGTGGTCATGTATCCACTGGCTGTATCCTGACCCATCAGAGGGGTGGCTTCACCTCAGCCCCGAAGCACTTCAACACCGTGGGATTTGGAAAGACACTTTATGTCACCCAGCTTCGACTCTTAGTCATGTCTTATCCCCTTGCCTCTGAATAACATTCCAGGAGCTATTTGAACAAACAAACGTTATGCAATTGATTTTATTGTATTCCTCCAAACACATCCCATCATAAACACACAACACAGAGGAGGAGGACCTGTCAAAGCATGTGTGTGTTTGAGAGTTCGGTGTGTGTGTGTGTGTGTGTGTGTGTGTGTGTGTGTGTGTGTGTGTGTGTGTGTGTGTGTGTGTGTGTGTGTGTGTGTGTGTGAGTGGTGTTTGTGTGTTTGGTGTGCGTGTGTGTGTGTGTTCGGTTTGTATGTGTGTTCGGTGTGTGTGTGTGTGCGCGTTTGTGTAATTCTGTGTTTCTACCATCTCTGATTCCTTAGCGTGTGTTTGCTCGTTGGTGTGTGTGTGTCGCGTTTGTTCATGCTTCTGTCTGCGTGTTTGTGTCCAAAGCGACCAGAATGTTGTCTAGTGCGCCCCAGCTGTTTGACAGGGTTTGGCCGTTGTGTATTGATGCTGCGACTCCTTCCTGATGGAATCCTTTTCTAGCGCCCTGTAGCGACTCTCTGTGTGAAGCATTTCCCTGAGAGCACTGAGCACTGAACTAAAGGAGATGTATGAAATTCTCCGTGAGAAATACCAGAGGTCCTGTAGGCACCATTCAGTCTGAGATGGGAACTGCATCGATAGTCTTAGTCGAAGGTATACAAGGAAATCTTTTTTTGTGTAAATTCAGTGGACATAATATGAATATTGTGTTAGCAGCACCCACGCAGGCCGCTGATCTGGCTAGAGATGCCCACACATCAGTGGAGCCGTCCTGTAGCCTGTTCACAAAGTGGACCACAGGTCAAGAGTTAGATTTGTGTGGTTCTGCGTGTCATCTAGTGTGGGGCCCTAGGTGGGGCTGTTGAGCCACATTGTGGAGCAGAGATGGGAGTTAAATCTCTCCCGCGGTACCCCTCTGCGTGTCGATGGCCCAGAGTGCCGCAGTGTAGGTCCCCTGTGTCTGGGGCTTTGTAGCAGATCCAGAGGGGCTGACCTGGCCTCCAGACGCCCCTTCTCAGCGGCGACTGGAGGATAGGGAGGGGTTCTTAGTCCGAACACCACAACACAGCAGCCTGCAGCTGGGACCATAGTCTGGTTCTGGCTGTCTGGAACGTCTGAGACACCACACGCACGTGCACGCACACACACAAACACATGGGCAAGCACAGACACAAGCACATACACGCACACACAAGGACACACACGCACACATTAAATTAGCCATGAGCTCATTTAGTGGAAACAAATGTCCAAAGGATGGAGAGCTTCAGTCCACAAATAGACAGTCCCACATGGAGGGAAAGTGTGACTTAATGGCTCTTCTGCTTCTCTCATCTCCCCTCTCCATATCTCCCTCCCCTATCCTCGCTCCTTCAATCTCTTACGTTCTGGCTCTCTCGCTGTCACTGTGACTCTCACCCTCTCTCTCTCTCTCTGTCTCTCTGTCTCTCTCTCTCTCTGTCTCGCTCTCTTTGTCTCGCTCTGTCTGTCTCTCTCTCTCTCTCTCTCTCTCTCTCTCCTCTCTCTTCTCCTCTCTTCTCTCTCTCTCTCTCTCTCTCTCTCTCTCTCTCTCTCTCTCTCTCTCTCTCTCTCTCTCTCTCTCTCTCTCAGTCTTGTGTTGTAACTCTCTCTGTCCCCGTCCCCTGCTGAGGCAGCCCATTCGGACTCGTCATGTCATCTGTTCTGGCGATCCTTGGGGTTTCTTGTGTCATGTCCGGTTCGAGGCGAGGATGTGTCCTGTCAGGATGGGTCTTGGGGAGCATTAGGCCGGACAGAAGGCGTGTGCCTTCAGGGAGAAACGTTGACATGAAACCTGTCTGCATCTCGCATCATGTGTTTTGATTTGATTTGAATATCCACGTGAAGAGGTTCTGGGTTTGAACCAAGATGCGTCAGCCAGCTCCTTACTGCTGGTTTGTGTGTCGGCTGCGTTCCCCCCGTCCCCCGGTCCCTGTCTGGCCTGGGGGGCTCGCTGCAGAAAGTACAGCAGCAGCCCCCCACTCCTGCTGAGAAACAGGTGCATCCCTTGCAGGGCGGTCCAGAGGGAGGGAGCAGTGCTGTTGCTAGGCAGCAGCCTGCTCTCCTCTGTCCCTGAGCGCTCCTGCTGCCCAGGTCACGCCTTGTTCCACTCTCCCTTCTAGTCACGCCTGGTGACTAGAAGGGAGAGTGCTGCTCAGCGACAGGCCTTGACCTCTGACCTCCACACGACCGTATGAGTCATTGTGCTGCTTTGTGACGGACAGCTGAGCTGGTACCGTGCTGACCTTTTCGTCTGTGTGTCTGTCCTCTGTATACCCTCCTTCCTCTGCTCCTGCCTGCTCCCTATCCTTAACTCTGTCTCGCCATCCATCCTCCCTGTCTCCCCCACCCTCCTCCTGCTGCTATCTCCCCCACCCTCCCCCCTGTTGATGTCTCCCCCACCCTCTCCCTGCTGCAACCCCCCCCCTCCCCTGCTGCTATCTCCCCCACCCTCTCCCTGATGCTTTCTCCCCCACCCTCTCCCTGCTGCAACCCCCCCCTCCCCTGCTGCTATCTCCCCCACCCTCTCCCTGATGCTTTCTCCCCCACCCTCTCCCTGATGCTCTCCCCCCCACCCTCTCCCTGCTGCTATCTAATGTCTTTATCTTTATCTCCTTTTGTCTTCTTGTCCTCCTGCATGTCCCCTCCCTCCCTCTCTCCACCTCTTCCCCCTCTCTCCCCCCCCCCCCCCCCTCCTGCAGGGGTCCCGGTCAACAGCCGCGTCTCCTCTAAGATCCAGCAGCTCCTCAACACCCTGAAGCGGCCCAAGCGACCCCCCCTCAGGGAGTTCTTCCTGGACGACTTCGAAGAGCTTCTGGATGGTAAGAGGCTCCTCCCCATCTGCATCATCTCCCCTCATTGGTCAGTTACCAATACATGCAGCATGAATTCAACATGGGAGAAAAAAACCCTGGAACTTCACTGCCTTTCACAGCGTGGATCGTATGATCCTCAGAGTCTAACCTGTTACCTAGCCACTCCTACTAGACAGTTTGTGGAGATCATTCATCCCTTTTAGGGCATGAGTCCATGTTTATATCTTATCCCACGTTTATTAAACAGTGTGCATTCAGTTTGAGCTTGGGGATCACTTTTTATCTCAATTATTGTCCGTCCAGGCTTTGGTTGGGTATCTATATTGAGTGTTTGTTCGTAAGGAACATAGACTTTTTATTGGTTGATGAGCTTGAAGAGGCGGACCTTGCTTGTGGTTTCGGATCAACGTGTTCATGGAGTTTATTTTTGTGGCTTTTGTTGGCCTTGGCAGTGCTAGAACCATTCGGTGTGGTGTGGTGGAGGGGGCGACAGGACACACCAACACACACAAACACACTTACACACTAGAACACACAGGAACAGCGGGCACATTCGCGCTCCATTAAGCCATTTTGTCCTGCAGTAGCAGGGAGGTGTGTGTGTGTGTGTGTGTGCGTGTGTGTGTGTGTGTGTGTGTGTGTGTGTGTGTGTGTGTGTGTGTGTGTGTGTGTGTGTGTGTGTGTGTGGATCTGAAGGAGTGTGTGTGTGCTTGTGTGCGGATCCGAAGGTGTGTGTTTGTGTGTGTATGCATCTGGAGGTGGATCTGGAGATGAGCTTCTCTGTGAAGCATGTGTGTGTCTGGCCCACACAGAGGGGGGGGGGCGGGCTGGAGATAGTTAGGGATTGGAAAGGGATAAAGAGAAATATATAGAGCAGGGGTGTCAAACGTACGGCCCGCGGGCCGGATCAGGCCCGCGAACGGGTTTAATCCGGCCCGCGAGATGATTTTGTGAAGTACAGTATTGTAAAAAAATATATATATATAAAAAAAAATATATTTTTTTTTATAAAAATCCTTCCTAGCATTACATGGATTGCATTGACTGGCACTGATTAATTTCTTGTACATTGAACTACTGGACAATTGTGTGTAACAGGAAGTCGCTTTGGAATGTAACGTAAAATGATCTGCTATTTTTCAATGAAGGAAACTTCTTATTGTGTCCACTAGAAGTCGCAATAGCAATTATGTTAAGCAAGCAAACTTTATACCGGGGCTGAGCAGGGAGGAGGTATAAACAGGTAGTGCAGCTAGCCCGGAGCTACCTTGTCGTTCTGCCTTATACTTTCAACATTATGCGCTTTGGCACTCTCATTGCCCCAAAATGTCTCTGTCAAAAAGACGAAAAGTGGACACAGAGTGCAGAGTTTTCCAAGAAAAATGGTCATCGTCCTTTTTATTCACAGAAGTAAATGGGAAACCTGTGTTTGGTGTGCTCACAGCATGTTTAATTTTACATAATTATGCCATATTTTTACCGGTCCGGCCCACTTGGGAATAGATTATCCTCCATGTGGCCCCTGAGCTAAAATGAGTTTGACACCCCTGATATAGAGAGAGAGGGAAAGAGGGAGATAGAGGTTGAGATCGAGATCGATCAGTAGAAGGTTACAGAGTAGAAGTGGAAGCGAACTTCTGGTTCCCCTGAGTCAGAATGGCTCAGGACAAGATGGAAGAAGAGGGAAGGGAAGGGAGTTCTTTATAAACCTATACCGCAAAATCACTGTCTCATCTGTTTCTGTTTCAACACAAGGAGACGTCAAATCAGAACACACACACACAGCGGCGACCTCATCTAGAACAAACAGGCAGTTTAACAGACCTCTGCTGAACACAACCCCTTGGAACTGTCTATTTATGGTTGACTTTGTAAACACACGTTTTAAAAGCTACTAAAGTAACTGTATTATTATTATCTCCTGATAACAACAATACTAAATATCTAAACTCTGGTCCTCCCAGTCCAACAGCCTGACCCTCACCAGCCCAAGCCCGAGGGCCAGCAGATGGGGCCCCTGGAGGGTGAGCCTCTGGAGGGGGGGGGGGGCCACCGGCCTCCCTCCCTGCTGGCAGCCCTCCAGCGCTGGGGGACCACCCAGCCCAAGAGCCCCTGTTTGACCGCACTGGACAACTCGGGCAAGGCCGTCTACACACTCACCTACGGTAAGACCTGGACCCTACTGGACCCTACTGGACCCTACTGGACCCTACTGGACCATACAAACTCACCTACGGTAAGACCTGGACTCTACTGGACCCTACTGGACCATACAAACTCACCTACGGTAAGACCTGGACTCTACTGGACCCTACTGGACCATACAATCTCACCTACGGTAAGACCTGGACTCTACTGGACCCTACTGGACCATACAATCTCACCTACGGTAAGACCTGGACTCTACTGGACCCTACTGGACCATACAAACTCACCTACGGTAAGACCTGGACTCCACTGGACCCTACTGGACCATACAATCTCACCTACGGTAAGACGTGGACCCTACTGGACCATACAAACTCACCTACGGTAAGACCTGGACTCTACTGGACCCTACTGGACCATACAATCTCACCTATAGTAAGACCTGGACTCTAGTGGACCTCACTGGACCCTATAGTAGGCCTGGACCCAACTCACTCCTTATGGTAGGAGCTGGGCCCACATATCGGAGCTGGCTCTACGCTAGGAAATGGCCCTTCAGTAGGAGCTGGGCCTAAGGTAGGAGCTGGGCCCTACGGTAGGAGCTGGGCCCTACGGTAGGAGCTGGGCCCTAAGGTAGGAGCTGGGCCCTACGGTAGGAGCTGGGCCTACAGGCTTACGGTAGGAGCTGGGCCTAAGGTAGGAGCTGGGCCCTACGGTAGGAGCTGGGCCCTATGGTAGGAGCTCGGCCCTACGGTAGGAGCTGGGCCTACAGGCTTACGGTAGGAGCTGGGCCCTGCGGTAGGGGCTGGGCCTACAGGCCTACGGTAGGAGCTGGCCCTTCTGTAGGCCGACCAGTCTAAGGTCTCAGTACTTTCCTTGTGTTCTGCTCATTTCAAACCTCAATGGTGGATTGGAGTTTGTCTGTTTTTAACGAAATGCCTCAAAACATCAATATCTTCTTCCACACTGGCAGATTTATTGTTTGACCTTTTGTGGTCATTTCTTTTTCACATCCCTTTTTTCAATAATTGCCTTTTGCTCGATTGGGCTGAGGGGCCTGTTTGAGGGGCTGTATCAACACAACTCCCTAGCCTTGCCTGGTTGAAACTTCAACTCAGGTAGAGGGAATTGGATTACAGATAAGTGTTGTTTGGGTGTTTCAAAGTGTTGACTATAGGTTAATAATGAGACAAGCGTAATCGAAGTGAACAGGGCTTTTCACTTTGTTGTGCTCAATCTGACCCTGTATTCATAGGGGTCAGATTCGTAGGCGAACCAGCTCCTCATGCTGTCCTGAAACCAGGGCTCTCAGACAGGGTGTCTGTAAAGGTTTACACACTGTCTAGCACTGGGCACTGTAGGCACTGGAGAAAAGATGCTCTTCTGAGAGCTGCGTCTTGCCACACAAACGAGCCTCTCGTAGAACACGGCCATAACAAACAGGAAACAAGGTGAAGTCTGCCTCTTTGAGTTCCTGGTTACCAGGCTCTGGCGCAGCCTGGGAGGACGCCGGACCCCAGAGGAGTGGTAACGTCTGTTTCTCCTGCAGGTAAACTGTGGAGCCGCAGTCAGAAGCTGGCCTACAGCCTGCTGAACAAGCTGAGCAGCAGGAATGAGCCGCTGCTGCTGCCTGGGGACAGAGTGAGTCCCCCCCGTAGAGAACCCCCGGAGACCCCCCCCCTAGAGAACCCCCCCTTCTAGAGAACCCTCTGACCCCCTCCTAGAGAACCCCCCGAGACCCCCCCCCCCCTCCTAGAGAACCCTCTGACCCCCTCCTAGAGAACCCCCCGAGACCCCCCCCCCTCCTAGAGAAGGCAAGGCAAGGCAACTTTATTTATATAGCACTTTTCATACACAAGGCAGACTCCAAGTGCTTCACATATAAACATTGTCATACAATAAAATGAAATAATAGATAAGTAAAAGGAAACATATGCAAAGAAATGGGTAAAATAGAAAGTTAAAAAGGCATTTTAGTATTAAAATAGAAAATAAAGGCCATGTTAAAAAAGCTTTTTAGAAAGTGCAATGTATTTAAGATTTAGCAGAAAGCTAAAGCAAACATAAAAGTCTTCAGTCTTGTTTTAAAGGTGCTCAGAGCTGGGGCAAGTCTTAAATCCTCTGGGAGTTTATTCAAGCTATTTGTTGCATAGTAACTAAATCCTGCTTTCCCATGTTTCGTGTTTACTCTGGGGATAATTAACAGATCGGTCTCAGAGGATCTTAGTGGTCTAGAAAGCTTATGTAGGCTTATGTATGCCAGGAAGTGATTAAGTTGCTGGAGGACAACTTTCTCAATGATTTTACTTATGAAGGGTAGATTTGATATTGGTCTGTAGTTGTTAATAATAGAGGCATCTAGGCTCCGCTTTTTTAAAAGGGGTTTAATAACTGCAGTTTTCAAAGCTTTTGGGAAATTGCCTGACTGGAGAGAGTTGTTAACTATCTGCAATATCTCTACTGCTAGGCAGTCGAAAACATTCTTAAAGAGGTTGGTAGGTAAAGTATCAAGGCAACAGGTGGATGGCTTTAGTTGTGTCACAGTTTCCACAAGATTTTGAGAGTCTATAACATTAAAGCATGCCATCCTTGCCACGTTACTTTTGCCTGAACAGGGTGGTAGTCCAACATTTTTGTTTGAAGTGGAGATATTGATGGCGCGTCTGATGCCTTCAATTTTATCAGTATAAAAAGCTGCAAACTCATTGCATTTCTGCGTGGAATGGAGATCAGGTGGAATTTGTTTTGGGGGGTTGGTCAGTCTGTCAACAGATGCAAATAAAGTTTTTGCATTATTAGTGTTGGTTTTAATGATATTGGAGAAAAATGTTTCTCTTTTTTGTCTAAATTGTAGGCACGGAGGCTCTCTTTATAGATATCATGGTGAATATGAAGTTTTGTTTTACGCCAGATGCGTTCAACCTTCTTGCATTCTTTTTTCTGTGCTGTTACAGAAGCAGCTTTTCTCCAGGGTGCCTTTTGCTTTCCAGAAATCGTTTTAACCTTATAAGGTGCAATGACATCTATGACTTTCAAAATGTTCTAATTAAAGTTTTCTACAAGATCATCAGCAGAACATGGGTTGAGAGGTGGTAGCAAGGAGATGGCCTTTTTAAAAAGTACATTAGAATCTTCATTGATATACCGTCTTTTGACAGTATTTGATTTTGTCTGTATGTCGGGAATAAACGATATGTTAAAGAAAACACAAAGGTGGTCAGATAAGGAAGGATCAGTCACAGAGAGATCAGAAACATTGAGGACCTTTGTGATAACCAGGTCTAGAGTGTGCCCCTTACAATGAGTAGCCTCTTTCACATGTTGAGACAGTTCAAATGTGTCCAAAATGGTAAAAGTTTTTTTTGCACACTTGTCATTCAAATCATCAGTATGAAAATTGATAACTAGACAGTTATAACTAGACAGTCAAATTCTGTGGAGATGTTAGACAATAATTCTCTGAAGTCATAGAAAAAATTAGAGAATATGTGGGTTGCCTGTAAATAATTAATAGGAGAACTTTGGGGGAGCATTTCAATACAGCACTAAGGTATTCGAATGATGGAAAATCACCAAATAACTGTTTCCCCTGAAATACATTTTTAAATACAGAGAACCCCCTGACCCCCCTCCAGAGAGCCCACTGAGACCCCCTTCTAGAGAAACCTCCCCTCCTAGAGAACCCCCTGACCCCCCGGTGGAGAACCCCCCCCCCCCCCCTAGAGAACCCCCTGCCCCCCCTCCTAGATCCCAATGAGACCCCACTCGTCAGCTCCACCTTGGCATTGAGTCAATGCTGTTACACACAGGCCCACACACACACACACTCACACACTCGCACTGGAACTCGAACTCACACACACACTCTAGGACACTCACACACTCAGACACGTTTGGAAATAAGGATGATAAAGAAGCTAAATAAATGAGTCTGGGGCTCGACAAATTGCGACACACCAATGAGACATTAATGGGAAATTAGGCGATCGTGGAAGAACACTGACCGCTGAGGGAATTTGACCTGCAGAATGTCTGACTAACAGACCGTAATAATCAACTCAATGATTGTAGACATTGGGGTGTGTCTATGTGTGTGTTTTGTTGTGCGTGTGTGGGTGGGTGGGTGGGTGTGTGTGTGTGAGTGTGTGTGTGTGTGTTTGGCCGAGTAGGTGTGTGTGTGTGTGTGTGTGTGTGTGTGTGTGTGTGTGTGTGTGTGTGTGTGTGTGTGTGTGTGTGTGTGTGTGTGTGTGTGTTTTAGCCTGTAGGTGGGCTGTGTGTGTGTTTGTGTGTGGACGTTGTGGCTAGCTGGGCTAACAGCATGCTCTCTGCAGGTGGCGCTGGTGTTCCCGAACAGCGACCCGGTGATGTTCATGGTGGCGTTCTACGGCTGTCTGCTGGCCCAGCTTGTGCCTGTGCCCATCGAGGTGCCTCTCACTCGGAAGGTAATGCATCTCATCCCCCATGGCTCTCTCTGTTCTTCAGCATCTGCTCAAGTCTCATATACAGTACTAGGAATGTTTGGGAAATTCATCTGGATCTGATGAACTGAACTTGAGCAGAGAAACAGTGAACCCTAGTGGAGTATGAAGTCACTGCATGATGGATTCAGATCAGAACAGGGCTCTCAATAGCTTTTCACTTCGGCAATGCTTACACTTAGTAATACTAACAAATTAGTGACACTAATACTTAGTATTACTCATAATTCAGTCATACTAAAACAAATACATAATGATACTCTTATTATATCTTACTTTTTCCTCTTCATGTTCCTGCACTAAAGAGGAGACAAAGTTCCCTTCAGAAAAAAAAACACAAGAAAAAAACTCTTCTTTTGTCCAAACAACCTGAAGTGCCTTGGCCCTCCTCACTAGCACGGCCTGGAGATATTAATGTGTTATTCTGTCCTTAATGAGATTCATAGCTGTACAGAGTTGTATGATGTCTGGCAATTATTCTTATCAGAGGCCTGATGCTTTCGAAAAGCTTGGGTCTATATTTTAAGGTCTATATTATAGAGATATTTTTCTCCATCCCTCTCTTCCTCCTCCTCTTTCTCTCACTTTTGAGCCTTTAGTTTTAATGTTTCAGTTTGGAATATCACGACGAGGCTGATTTACACACTTAATCACATGCGTGTTGTGTGTGTGTGTGAGGGCAAAGCAGATCTAGTTATATATATAACAGCTGTCTGTCTGTTGGCGAGTCGGTCTGTCAGATGTTCTGTCTGTCTGTCTGTCTCCCTGTCTGTCTCTCTAGATCAGGGGACGGCAACCTTTTCTTTGTAAAGGGACATTTTTGTTTAGAAATGTGGTGTGGATAGCTGTCTGGGACCGCATATATATTTTTTGTGATAGGCTATTTAGCTACTTTAGCAATTAAATAGCCTGTATAGGCAATTAGAGTTTATGCATTTTTAATAAAACATAGGCTACATAACAAGCAACCTTTTTTTTGGACGTTATATCTAGCAAGACATGAGGGAGGAAAGCAGGAAAAATCCATTAACAGTTTTTTTAGTTGAAACTGAGTCGGCCTAGCTCTGCAGTTTCAGTCCATGTTTGTGCAAATGAAATTAATATCATTGCATCATAGAAAACAATTGGATTTTGACTCTCCAGTTCAGTGCGAAGTAGTCCTGTTGCATTGATTCCAAGCAACACTTGGGACCTGCATGAGCAAAAGAGAATATATGCTCAGGGTGCTTTCTACGAAAAATTACAACTTGCTATAATGAGAAATCAAACACACTCATCCAGTTTAATGGGATTTTTGTTTCTGAATTTCGGTGCAGAGCTTCTGAATATCAGGGCTGTATGATGTTGTTTTCAGCTTTTATATCTTACTCTTCTTTGGATCCATAGCTAGGCGATGTTATTAAGCTACCAGCTCAAAGGCTACAACAATCATAGTAAATTAATCCCATAAATATTAATTTCGAGTTCAGAAAAAAAATAAATATGTAGAAGTATTATTATTATTAGGTGAGGGATGCATAGGGCTGGGCGATATGGGCCAAAATGAATATCTCAATATTTTTTTACTATATCTCGATACACGATATATATCTCGATATATTTTGAATCACCTCTAGAGCACATCAGAAATGCTCGATTCAACCATGTCTGGCATAATGTTACTACATGTTATAATAATTTGAGTATTCCTGAAACATAAGTCTGCATGTAGATTACATGAAACAACATATTGTTTTAACTCATTAGTGCTTTCTATTGGAAGAATTTAGAACTTGCACATAAGGAAAGGAAAATCACAGCAAGTTAGATTTTCCAACACAGCATTTATACAAACCGTTAATTATTTTTGAGCAAAAACAGAGCTCAAAGCCAAACAAATGTCCATTCAAAACACTGACAAGAAATAATGATCATAATACAAAATTAAATCAAAGTGCACCTTTTTTCCATCATGTTTTTTATGACTGGTTAACACAAAGAGAGCTCAAAGCCAACAAAAAAATGCATTGAGCAACCCCTGACAAATAAATAGTAATAATAATTAACTAAATTAAAGTGCATCTTGTTTGCATTGTTCATTACAACATTAAATCCAAAGAATTGTCAAATAATATGTGAAGAAAAGAAGCTAAGGTCAGAAATGTCACTGTAAAACAAACACTTACAGGACAAGAACAATCATGTCACAGGTGTGTGGCAACATATGAAATGAGCTACAGGTTCTGTGCCAAAAACACAAGCCTATCCACAGTTTCAGGCTTGAGAGATGCCCGCTGGCATGTGACAATGTTCCCACTGGTACTGAATACCCTTTACGAAGGGGAACTGGTGGCAGGCACACATAGATACTTAATGGCCAGATTTTTAAGGTTTGGGAACATGTCTTCATGTTTCTTCCACCACTGCAGGGGAGGGACTCACTCTCAGCAGCGGCAGACTGCAGGTAGGTGGACATCTCTGTGTATCTGGCCTCTCTGTGATGGTTTGGCAGAGGCAGAGCACGGCGTAGCTTTTTTGAAAAAACTTCTGAGATTCTCTCTTTGGTGGCTCTTCTTGAGGCTGTGAAACAGTGGCCTCAGCTGCACCCTGATCAGACAGCATTTTCTCCATCTCAGCCATGGCTCTGAGCTTGATGTCCTCGATCTTTTCCTCTGCAATGTATGTCGTTTTGAACCTGGGATCCATGAGAGAAGCCATGTCCAGCAACTTGTTTGTTTCAGGGTCAGCAAATTTCTCCTTCAGATTGTCCAGGATGGAGACTTTGATTGACTTTGTCAGTGGAGTGTCATCCTCCTGAACAGCCAAGATGCTGGACTCAAAGAGATGGAGCACAGGCTTGACGTAGGACACTGTGACATAGTCTTCAACTGATAAGGTATCGGTGAATTCGACTAGGGGTTTTAGAGCCCTATTAACGGATTCAAGGACTTCCAGGTCTTGCCAATGAAGAACAAGATGCCTTGTTTTTTTGTCGGAGCCCAAGATTTTGGAAACGGCACGCTCCTGCTCCAGCAACCTCTCTATAATTTTTTGTCTGGATCCCCACCTGGTAGGAGACTCGCTGATCAGCTGGTGTTCAGGAATGTTCAGCTCTTGCTGAGCTTTGGCCAGGTCTCTCCTTCTTTTCCAGCTAAAAGAGAAGCTGCTCACCACCTTTTTGCATAGGCTGACAGCACGGTCTATCCGGGGGTCTTTCATACTTCTCTCTGAGATTAAAATCAAACAAACATTTTAATGTTATAATATTTGTAAAGAAATCCATAATTCTTCAGCAAAACCAAATTAATTTTTTCAAACATAATTTATAATTATCTTTTCATCTTTTGTATATTTTATACAGAAATCATTTAGATTTTAAAATGAACTCTAACTTCAAATAGTTTTCTTTCAATATACACATGAATATGCATAAATCACATTAATTTTTTTATTCATTTTTTAATCCATAAAACTATTTGAAGCTCTCTTAAAGTTGTAATTAACAGTAGGCTAGTCAATTTTAACATTGCTGATAAAAAAAAATCAAAAATAAATGATGACTTTACTACCACTAGGTGGATACCAGTACTCACCAATTGACAGGTGCAGCCGGTGGCCAAAACACTGCAGTCTTGTCCAACCAATCAGGTTACAAGCTTTAACGATGTTGGCCCCGTTATCTGTGGTGATGCTGACTTGACGGGCTTGTTGTAAATTCCATGCTGCCAGTACTTCCTCCAAGCCGTGTGCCAATATCTTGCCGGTATGATCTTCCGGGAAAAAGCTTGTTTGAAGGCACGCGCTCTTCAACTCCCAGTTGGCAATGTAGTGTACTCTGAAACTTAAATAAGGATCACATGTCCTGCTCGACCACAAATCGGTGGTCGACGCGTAAAAAGTCATGTCTGTGAGCGTGTGGGCCAGCTTCTCTCTCTCTGATATGTATATCTCTGGTAGAGCTTTTTCGGCAAAAAACTTGCGACCAGGCAACTCATATTTAGGGTCAAGCGTCTTAACGAGGTTTTTGAAACCAGGCTTTTCAACGACACTTATTGGGGCCATATCTTTGGCTATGTAGTGTGTGACAGCGGCAGTAATTTCTTTCCATTTCTGACTTTTTTTTTCATACGGGACTGCTTTGGAAAAGAACGCAGCCAAAGTCATTTGCTTCTGGGCTGGTTGTTTGTGTGTTGATGTGGATGGAGATTGGGCCATGCGCTGTTTTTGGCATTCTTCGTTTTGCAGCGGGTGGCATTTCAAATGGTGAAATAAATTTGTGGTGCTGCTTGATCTCGTGGCAATGGTTTTGCGGCATATTTTACATAACACCGTTTTTTGTTCCACATCTTCCTTTCGGTAGCCAAACCACTGCCAGAAGACGGATCCTGTACTATTATTTTTTTAAACCAAATCCTCAGTTTCCATCATCTTTTCTCTCTCTCTCGCTGTTCTCACTCAATGGTAGGAGATGAGTGACCGGTCGCTGTTCTCACTCACCGGTCGCGTGTGTGACGTCACACACGCGACCGTCACATACGCGCGTAGAATCCTAGAATCTCGCGGGGGGAGTGAGTGTGTTTAATGCATATGAGTCTGTGAGGCAGAGAGCCACAGGAAAGAGCGAGAGAAGGGAACACAACGAGTATGCCGGCGGCGGCAAAAAGAAACATATTACGTGCCAATTTGTATTCGATGTTCGCGACAGGGGCATTTTATACATCGCCTGGAGAACATCACGCGGTACATCGCATATATTCAATATATCGCCCAGCCCTAATGCAGTGCTCAACTATTGTTAGGGGTCCAAGCCAACAGGTTGGATCCCTATTGTTTTTGTAGCGATTATTATTATTTTTATACTACCTCCTCCTAGAAGTGGTACCACAGCCCAAACCGTAAATGGTGCGGACACGCCAATTGCATGACTAGATCCAGGTCCGGCACCGCTACTCAGTTGCCAAATCCAGACACGCCGGTCACTAGGTGGCGCTATACCAAGGAATACGCGTTTGGGGCTATAACTCCCACACCGAACCTCCCACAGTCCAAAACGTTAGACACACAGATTCACTGGAGTCTGCTGCATCTTTTGGCATAGGCCACGCCCATTTGCGTTTTTTTTTCGCAAAAACGCGAAAACCGCTAAACTGTATTTTCGCTACTCCTCCCACATTTCTTGACCAATCACCAAACTTTGCACACGACGTCTTCAGACGCACACAAAAAAAATAATTCGAATACTTTTTTGATCCGACCTTCGACGACGAAACGGTAGCGTTTTGAATATTGGTTTATTAGCTAAATTAGACGTGGAAGATCAAAAATCCAAAAAAATCCAAAAGTAGACATCGGATCGAGTCCAAATTTTACACACATGTTGGTGTTAACCTTAATGTCGTTCGATAAAAAAATAGGAACATTTCGCCATTAGGGGGCGCAATAAACGAGGAAATTGTATATCTTCTCCAATATTTCGCCTTTAGGGGCCGCCATAAACAAGGGAATTGTTCATCTCCTAACTGGCCAAAGGAATGTTCTGAAAACGCGTTTGGGGATATAACTCCCACACCGAACCTCTCACAGTCAAAACCTTTATATCCACAGGTTCACGGTAGCGTTTTGAATACATGCTTCGCGTTGTGCCGGCAAAATGCACATTTCTGGACCCCTGCATAACTGCTTGCAGTTCTAGTTCTTCTTAAGTTTTATCCTTTCTTCTTTATTATTCTCAACAAATTTTGGGACCTATCTCCTTCCTCAATTTTTCGACTAGAGACTCCATTCTAATTTTAAAATGTTCATGGAATCGTGCACTTCTTTTCAGATTTTAAAAATAGATAGATGTTCTACTTTTAAAATATTTTTTTTTACAATGGAAGTCAATGGAAGGATGGCGGAGCCGTCCGCCCATTCTCTTACACTTACTTACTTACTTACTTACTTAGCGGCATTTGGCAGACGCCTTCGTCCAAGGCGACATGCAACATATAAAAAAAACACATCATGACAGTAAGTGCCAACATAGCGCAAACTGATAGAAGAAGGGCAGAAGCGCAGAGGTCTTGCAGGGGTGTTGAGCTGTATAAGCTCACTGAGATAGGATGGCGCGGACCCTGCGAGAACCCTGTAGGCCAGGGTCAAGGATTTTAATTTAATCCTGACTTCGATGGGGAGCCAGTGCAGAGAGACCAGGAGAGGTGTTACATGTGCCCTCTTTGGTTGTGAAAAGATGAGGTGGGCTGCTGCGTTCTGTATCATCTGGAGAGGTTTGATGGTACATGCTGGGAGGCCAGTCAGTACGGAGTTGCAGTAGTCGAGTTTTGACAAGACCATGGTCTGAACGAGAAGTTGGGCTGAGTACTGGGAGAGATAGGGTCTGATCTTCCTGATGTTGTATAGTGTGAATCTGCAGGATTTGGTGACTGTAGCAATATGTTCAGTGAAGGTGAGGCCATTGTCTATTATTACGCCCAAGTTTCGGGCAGTTTTGGTTGGTGACAGGGAGAGTGAATCCAACTGAACATTGATATGGTGGGAGATGCTCTGTTTAGCAGGGAACACTAGCAGTTCAGTTTTTGCTAGGTTAAGCTGCAAGTGGTGGTCTTTCATCCAGATAGAGATGTTCCGCAGGCAAGCAGAGATCATAGCCGAAATTGAGGGGTCTTCTTGGGAAAAGGACAGATAGAGTTGAGTTTCGTCTGCGTAGCAGTGATAAGAGAAGCCATGGGAGAGAGGTGGTATAGATGGAGAACAGAAGGGGGCCGAGGACTGAACCCTGGGGAACGCCAGTTGACAGCTTGTGAGGTTTGGATAGCTGCCCTTGCCAGGACACACTAAAAGATCGCCCTTCCAGGTACGATTTGAACCAATGGATGGCATCTCCTGAGAGTCCTATTCCTGTCAGTATGGATAGCAGTGTGGCATGGTGCACTGTGTCAAATGCTGTAGACGGGTCTAATAAAATTAAATCAGATGACTGGGCCGATGCTTTGGCTAGATTGAGTGACTCTGACACGGATAGGACTGCAGTTTCTGTGGAGTAACCATGTTTGAAACCGGATTGCAGGGGATCTAGGAGGTTGTTATTGGTTAGGAAGGTGTTCAGTTGGGTTTGCACAATTCTCTCAAGGACTTTGGAAAGAAATGGAAGAATTTAAATTGGTCTGTAGTTATTTGGTTCAGATGGGTTGAGTGTGTTTTTCTTGAGCAGGGGAGTGACTATGGCTTGTTTAAGTAGCAGTGGCACTGTACCTGTCTTAAGTGATGAGTTGATGATGTGCGTAACCTCTGGCAGAATTGAGGTTGTGATGGACTGAAAGAGAAGTGGTTGGTCGACATTTTTTTATAATTGTATGAAGTTCTTCCTCACTAATTGGGGCAAAAGACTCCATTTGGACCTCCCCAGGTGGATTTGTTATCTCGACTGGCGTCTTAGGGGTGAATTGCACGCTGATGTTTGCAACTTTTTTTAAGAAGAAGGATGCAAAGTCATCCGCAACCAGGGAGGTGGTGGGTGGAAGAGGTACGGGTGAAGAAGGGATTTGAAGGTGGAGAACAGTTGGCGGCTGTCTTTGGCATTGTCAATTTTCTGTTTATAAAACATAATTTTAGCATGTGATTTGGTCAGTGAAATTAGTGAGTAGTTCGTGGAATCGTCTCAGATCGTCCATGGAATGTGATTTGTGCCATCTCCTTTCCGCTGACCTAAGTGCCTTCCGTGCTTCACAGATGGTGTTTGTGAGCCAGGGATGGCGGGGTTTAGAGCTGGGTCTACTTGTTAGTGGGCAGGCACTGTTTAGGCAGACTGACAAGGTGGAGTATAGGGTGTCGGTAGCCGTGAAGGGGTGAAGTGAGGAGAATGTGTCAGTGGAAGGTAGGGAGGATAATACCATATTTCAAAACTGTTTGCTGGTGAGGTTTTTCAGATTATGGTAGGAGGAGACTAGGGGGGGTGGGTTATCGGGACAGTCCAGAAGCCGCACAGTGAGGTTGATGAAAAAGGGGTCAGATAGGTGGAGTGGAGTTACAGTACCGTTGTTGATTATGCAGTTGCGCATAAAGATGAGATCCAGCTCCTTACCAGCTATATGAGTGGCACGGTTCTGAATGCGGGTTAGATTAAAAGAGGTGAGTAATGATATTGTATGGGCTGAGAGAGAATTCCCCATGTGAATATTAAAATCACCTAAAATTAAGAAGGGGGAGTTGTTCATGGGCAGGGAGGATAGAAGAATGTCTAATTCGTCGGGAATTGGCCACAGTGACCAGGCAGGCGGTATAACACGAGGACATACATTTTGAAAGGTTTCAGTAACATGATGGCATGAAATTCAAAGGAGGCAAACGATTTTTCTGGTGCAAGTTGAATGAAGCTCCAGTCATTCGCTACTAAGCAGCCTGTCCCGCCTCCTCTGCCAGATGGACGTCTGGTGTGCGTAAAAGCATGGTTTATCGCTAGAGCTGAGGGCGTGGCCGTATACTCAGGTCTAATCCAGGTTTTTGTCAGGGCTAGTAAACTGAGGGAGTGGTGCGAGGCGAGTGCAGGGACTATTTTAGCGCATAATGACTACTGCTGCCTATATGCTTATGGCAGTAATGCAATTCTGCTGAATTATTTGGAGGACTTATAGGCTACTTGTAGCGAAGTATTTTTAACAGTGTGGAATCTACAGCTGATTACTTTCAATGGCTAAGAAAAATTAATCCCGAACAGTTGAACCTCTGAATAATTGATCCTGAAAGTATATGTCCTAGAATAATTCATTTGTGTTCCGTTTTAGGCCATCTCTAATGGTCACTTAAATGTAGCCTATTAAAGCTCACCATGTCCAGAATTCAGAATTCAAAGCATTTATTCACAAATACGTTCTATTTTTTTGCCAAGCGGAGCCGACAGTCCTGTGCAAGTATGCAAATTAGCCATGTGCGCCAAACAGTAGATAGACGCAATGTATAGAACTGATTGTTGTGCATTGTTGGATATGTAGGCTGGTTAGTTGTCGTTGTTTGTGGTCTTAGTGAAACAGCCTTGCCTTGGAGTTGGAGAAGTTGGAGTGATTGTGTGAATGTGCGAGAGAGAGCGCATCTGCTGTGGTGATGTTTGGCTTGTTGTGGCAAATATGTGATCAATGATGTATCTGTCTGATCGTATTAGCGGTAGATGGATGGTTAAATAATGTCACAAGATCGGTCATACTGCAGGCTCTCATTTGCAAGTGCACTGATTGTGTGCCCGTCTCCGATATACCTGGCATTTAATTCAATTCATGTTCTTCTGAGTGCGCAAGAATGGTGCCAATTATTGTCGTGTTTGCATTGTAATGCACAACTCTCCCTCTCCCTGTTATAAAATGACGTGCATCCCAACAACTTAAGCCAATGCAGGCTCCTATGTCAGTGTTGCTTTAACCGCGGTGAAGTTAGTTTTAGGTTGGATATTCAACGGATATTCAGTCCAGTTCCAGCCGCGACTTCACGGAGATTTGCCCGGCAATAGCTGCAGGAGAATGGTTAGCACACCTCGCAGAGCCTCGCGGTGAATCGCTGGAAACTGATTTAGGGACAGTCAATAAATTACTTCACGTAAATATATCAACACAAAATACTTGCAGTTTTTTCAATAGCTTCCATGCCATGTGACCCAGTGACTCCAAACCAGTATCTAATTGTATTATTAAACCCTAAGAATAAGACACACCACTTGTTATGGTATTTTAGTGCTTTCTCTATTTTATATGAATATTAATATGCAGGAATGATCATATTACTTTCAATAGCTTCCATGCCATGTGACCCAGTGACTCCAAACCAGTATCCAATTGTAGAACTAAACCCTGAGAATAGGACACACCACTTTTTATGGTATTTTAGTGCTTTCTCTATTTTATATGAATATTAATAAGCAGGAATTATCATATTTGTTTCAATAGCTTCCATGCCATGTGACCCAGTGACTCCAAACCAGTATCCAATTGTAATGGTAAACCCTAAGAATAAGACACACCACTTTGTATTGTATTTTAGCGCTTTTTCTATTTTATATGAATATTAATAAGCAGGAATTATCATATTTCTTTCAATAGTTTTCATGCCATGTGACCCAGTGACTCCAAACCAGTATCCATTTGTAGAACTAAACCCTAAGAATAAGACACACCACTTTTTATGGTATTTTAGTGCTTTCTCTATTTTATATGAATATTAATATGCAGGAATTATCATATTTCTTTCAATAGCTTCCATGCCATGTGACCCAGTGACTCCAAACCAGTATCCAATTGTAATAGTAAACCCTAAGAATAGGACACACCACTTTGTATTGTATTTTAGGGATTATATCCCTGGCAAGTTTAACCAGGCCGGACATGTCAAAGGAGAGGAGGCAGACAAAGCAGACATTACGACTATTTGACAGAAATGGTGGCCATCTTGAAAATGGTTGCCATCCTGAAATTTTGAGTGGCACATACCTTTTTCCAAAAGAGTGTTCCTTGAAGAGTATTTCTGCCTAATTGTATGCTTGAATCACCATTTGAACAATTTAAATAATTAATATTCGACAGGAACGGTGGCCATCTTATAAATGGCGGCCATCTTGAATTTCACTGGGACAAGCATTTTTTTTTCCATTAACATGTCCTTTAGATAGTATTTTTATCAAATATTATGCTTGGATCACTGTTTGAATAATTGATATAATAAGCATTGAATAGCAATGGCGGCCATCTTGAAAAATGGCCGCCATATTGAATTTTTGAGTGGCCAACGCCTTTTTCCAAAATAGTGGCCCTTAGAGAGTATCTGTGCTAAATTTCATGCTTGTATACCAAAGTGAACGATTTTTTTACTAATCTGCTCCACTAACAGGAAAGAGCGAGAGAAGGGAACAATGTGCGTTCACACCAAACGCGACATTTGTCGCACGTTTGCGTTGTCGCCGAAGTTTCGTCGCGCCACAAATCATAATCTGTCAAATCAAAATCATAATTATCAAAAAGTTTTGTCGAATTTGTTGCGCCACAACAAGATAACCACCATTGCATGTCTTTACCTTTTGTGGAAGAGGGAAAGACGTCGGAGGACCCGACGTCTATTCATAATATTGTAATGACCGCGGAAGAGGCAGTGAATGAAGTATTGATTAGACAGAGATTTATTAGATGGGCCTACCTAATAAACCGTTGGAACACACAAGACCGGAAACGACAGCAACGCCGGTAAACAAACCCTGAGAAGCCCAATCCCTATGAGCTCCCCATGCTATGGCCATCCGGAGGCGCACAGAGCTTTTAGCCGTGATATTATGTAAACAATTATATTGTATATTATATATAGAGCTCCGGGAGTCTCAAACGGCAACAATCAATTTCTCCTCAATGCTGCAGTTCACCCCGGACTGCACTGCACCGAGTTTGACGGTTGAATGCTGATTGGCTGTTACGTTACACATGTCACTCAGTGGCCACGCTGTTGAACGCTGATTGGCTGTCATCACGCGAAATTCGCGTCAAAGTTGAAATATTTCAACTCGAGTCGAATTTGTCGCGCCACAAATCCGTGTGAACGTGCTCGCCTGTGCACGGCGAAAGTGTGGTGCGACAAATCAAACTTTTCGCCGGTTTTCTCTCGCGAAAAATTCGCCCGATACGCATCTCTACATTCACTTTGTATGGGATCTTGTCGCCCCGTCGCGTGAACACACAAAAAAGTAAAAAGTAACATTGCGTTCCTATTTGTATTCGATGTTCGCGACAGGGGCATTTTATACATCCCCTGGAGAACATCTTGCGATACATCGCATATATTCGATATATCACCCAGCCCTAATTCCTGCATATTAATATTCATATAAAATAGAGGAAGCACTAAAATACCATAAAAAGTGGTGTGTCCTATTCTTAGGGTTTAGTTCTACAATTGGATACTGGTTTGGAGTCACTGGGTCACATGGCATGGAAGCTATTGAAAGAAATAGGATAATTCCTGCACATTAATATTCATATAAAATAGAGAAAGCACTAAAATACAATACAAAGTGGTGTGTCCTATTCTGAGGGTTTAGTTCTACAATTGGATACTGGTTTGGAGTCACTGGGTCACATGGCATGGAAGCTATTGAAATAAATATGATAATTCCTGCATATTAATATTCATATAAAATAGAGAAAGCACTAAAATACAATACAAAGTGGTGTGTCTTATTCTTAGGGTTTATTTCTACAATTGGATCCTGGTTTGGAGTCACTGGGTCACATGGCATGGAAGCTATTGAAAGAAATATGATAATTCCTGCATATTAATATTAATATAAAATAGAGGAAGCACTAAAATACCATAAAAAGTGGTGTGTCCTATTCTCAGGGTTTAGTTCTACAATTGGATACTGGTTTGAAGTCACTGGGTCACATGGCATGGAAGCTATTGAAAATACTGCAAGTATTTTGTATTGATATATTTACGTGAAGTAATTTATTGACGGTCCCTAAATCAGTTTCCAGTGATTCACCGCGAGGCTCTGCGAGGTGCGCTAACCGTTCTCCTGCTGCTATTGTCGGGCAAATCTCTGTGAAGTCGCGGCTGGAACTGGACTGAATATCCGTCGAATATCAAACCTAAAACTAAATTCACCGCGGTGTTGCACCACCAGTGTGTTTAAAGTGTGTGCACGTGTGTGTTTGTGTGTGTGTGTGTTGTCATGTAGGCTACAGATATAGATTGATTGTCTTGGCTTGCTTGCATCCATGAAATATTGTTATGTTATGGCCTAGCTGGCTACTGCATATCGAGAACAATCTGGGGATGAGGACATCCCCGAATATTGACGGGTATTTCGCACACTGCCATCTCAATATTGTTACGTGTTTTAAGCACAGGGCTTGAAGTAGCTCATGGTATTTCTCTCTCACGCGTTAGATACAATTCCCTCCCTTATGCTTCATAGTTACCATTCCGAAATATGCCTACTTTAACAAATAAAGTGAGTTAAATGCGACCAAGGATTGGACTATTTCTTCAAGAAAAAACGCAACACTATATAGCCTAACATATACAAATATATCACTGTACTAGACACAAATGTATTTTCCACTAGCTAGTGGTGGTCATTACATTGTAGTGAAACTAGTAAAGACAACACAGCTTTATGTTACGGCGAAACATGGAGGCACTGCAGCTCTCGACAACGCGTTACTTTAGTTTGGTATTTCTCTTCACTGATTGGTTAGACAGCCTTCAAAGTTAGGGAAATAGAGGGAGGGGCTCTGCATACCTAATATCCGGAGTGAATCAAAAACCGTACAGACCTGTACGGAATCCGTACGGAATTCCTGCCAAACCGCACGGATTCCGTACGGTTTCCGTGCGGTTTAGCACCTTTACCGGGCCATTCTAGGGCCGGTTAGTGGCCTTCTTGGCTTTCCATACTACACACACTGGCGGTTTCTTATTGATGTAAATTTGATTGGACGCTCCGCAGTTGGGAAAATAAGATACTACTCATTAAGAAAACAACAAAACAGCAATGTTCAGGGGGGGGGGGGGGGCTTGGGTAGAGGTGTTCCTGTGTTGTCTCTACAACAGAGACAATAACGCAGCAATATGAGCAGTTCTTACTGGAGATACTGGAGATCTCTATATGCACAGATAATATAACAGTATATTAGTCAGTCATTTGTATTAGGTTAAACAGGGATTTTATAACGTTTTTGATGTAAAGGTCCCATGCAGGGCTCTACAGTGCGCCCATTTCACTCGCATTTGCGAGCGAATATTTCGGCGTGCAAACGAGAAAAACAAAACAGGAGCACGCGTGCGAGTTACTTCTCCACAGCGCACTATACTGTGCGTTCACACCAAACGCGAAGGGATGAAACGATTCCATACAAAGCAACGATTCCATTTGCAGCGCGACACTTTTGCCCGGCACGGGCGAGCGCGTTCACGTGGATTTCAGGTGGATTTGCAGCACGCCACTTTTGCTCGAGTTGAAATATTTAAACTTTGCCGCGACATTCGCGTGATGACAGCCAATCAGCGTTCAACAGCGTGGCCACTGAGTGACGTGCGTAACGTAACAGCCAATCAGTTTTCAACCGGCCAACCGTTCCCTGCAGTGCAGTCCGGGGTGAACCGCAGAATGGAGGAGAAAGTGATTGTTGCCGTTTGCGACTCCCCGAGCTCTATATAGAATAGTATAATATGATTGTATTGTATACATAATTTCACGGCCAAAAGCTCTGTGCGCCTCCGGCTGGCCGTAGCGCGGGAGGCGCTACGGGAGGGTTTAGCAGGGTTTGTTTACCTACGTTGCTATGGTTACCAGTCTTGTGTGTTCCACGGTTTATTAGGTATCTAAATCGCTGTCTAATCAATACTTCATTCACTGCCTCTTCCGTGGTCATTACAATATTATGAATAGACTGCCTGGAGAAAGTTAATGCTGTTACTGTAGTCGATAAAATCTCCAAATTCAACCCCCGACTGGTTGAAGGATTTCGGGTGGCTAGTTTATGATGCTAAGAACATGAAAATGTTCTGTACATTTTGTAAGGAAGCCCCATTGGCAATGGCAAGCTCCTCTCTGTTTATAACGGGGAACCCTAATCTGAAACGCGATGCTGTGGTGAAACACATCGAGTCCACTAGGCATTCTCGCTGTCCCGATTTCTATATAAATCGCACCCAGCCCAATAACCCTGGTAAGTTCGAAGCCGAAATTGGTGCTGTTTTGCATAGCATAAATGTAATCTTGTCTATTTATTTGTCTTAATTTTGCTTTAGTAAGTTGTTGCTGTTGGTGTGTGCAATTTCTGCATGCTAATAAATGTTCTAAACAAAAACCTATTGTGCCCCCATTTTTTTTTTTCTGTGCTCCTAAATTTTTTAACTTTTTTAAAAAAGTTTGTGTAGAGCCCTGGTCCCATGACATGAAAATCTCACTTTATGAGGTTTTCTAACATAAATATGAGTTCCCCTAGCCTGCCTATGTTCCCCAGTGGCTGTCCACTTGCGTTTGGTGTAAAACTAGCACTAGCTGTTCTGCTCGCCTTTGAAAAAACAGAGGCTCAAGCCACTGATTTGGAATGTCTTTAGGTATGTCGTCACAAAGCATCTAAGCTCCTCCCCTTACTCTGCCTGGCCCGCCCAGAGACGTTGGCCCGCCAATGAGACACGACCGTGCGAGCGCCACATGTGTGTGTGTGTGAATACACACACTGTAACGCAAGTGTTTCTTGTCGGTTCTTGACGTCTCTTGTATTTCCACAACGAGACTGTAGTGGGGGTTATCTGAGCCATGGTTGAGAAGGAATTGGGGGAAAGGAACTTTGGCTTTGACTCGCGGAAGTACATGAACTGCGACATGCCGCCGGTTGCCGCGAGGCACCATCGCCGCGAAGCACCACCGCCCGGCAGCGGGCAGCCAGCAGCAGGCAGCACGCGGTTCAGTCTACTTCAGATTGATGTGAAAGTGGAAGAACCAGAGACGTCACAGAACCCGACAAAGTCGTTTGTGATTCATAATATCGTCTGGAGGCGCACACAGCTTTTGGCCGTGATAATATGTATTATATATGATATAGATATCTATGTATTATATGATATTATTTAGATATAGAGCTCCAGGACTGTAACACAAGTGTTGTACACTTCCTTGTTATTTGGATAACCGTGCTTTTGGTGTTATGGCGCATAACACGTCGGACTCTCGTCTCTGGTATTTCTACAACGAGATTCGTAGTGGGGGTTATCTCAGCCTTTGTTGAGATTGAATTGGGGGGAAGGAACTTTGGCTTTGACTCCCTCAAGAACATGAACCACGACATGGAGGAGAAAGGGATTGTTGGCGGCGAAAGTCTCCCGCTTGAGCCCCGCTTCCCGCTGCTGAGGGACCACCGCCGGAGGCGGAGGTGCCTAGGCGCTGCCCGGCAACAATCCCTTTCTCCTCCTTGTCGCGGTTCAGTCTACTTCACATTGATGTGGACGTGGAAGAACCAGGAACATCGGAGAACCCAACGCGGTCGTTTGAGATTCATAATATCGGCTCACACAGCTTTTGGCCGTGATAATATATATTATATGATATAGATATCTATGTAGGCTATATGATAATATTTAGATATAGAGCTCAAGGGCTCCCGTGTGTTCTAGAATATTTACAGAACACTCCTAATGGCTGTGTGCGCCTCGCCATTGCGATACATCCAATGTAAACAGAGCGCATGGTACCGTGTCTGCAAGCTGCTCAGGGCCACACCCCCACCCTCCTCCTTGACCCGCCTGGGTCCTCCTCATTTGCATTATGGCTACAGACACCAAAACAGCGCATTTGGGGGAAGCTCAATGTGCGACTGGCTCGGAGTGGCTGTAGCTCTGCACCACGGCTGAATTTCGGGAACGTCTTTGAATACTGTGTTAGTTGCCCACTAATACCTATATTAAAGAATACATAAAATAGCATGTCATGGGACCTTTAAGTACCCCCCACAATTGGTCTGGCCCATCCACAACTGGAATCCTGGAGCCGTGCCTGGTTCAAAGGTTTAACAAATCAACACACTTGTATCTTCAATACTCTGAAAACAAAATTTAGATTACCTTTATACTTCTTCCAAATCACAGTTTAAGTTCCATGTCGGCTTGTTTTCAGTTGGTCATATTGATTTATACGGAGTTTAGAGCACGAGTGCAGGCAGTGTTGCCAGATTGGGCAGTTTTTCTTGCTCAATTGGACGACTTTTTACGACGTTCAGGTAGCATTGCCAGAATGGGCGGTTTTTCCCGCCCAATTGCATTACTTGAGCATTAGGCGAGTGCAACTTTATATGAGCATTAGGCGAGTACATGCAATTTCGGCTGGTTTAGCAAAAGATTATTATAATTGTTTCTATAAACATCAATCAATACTATACCTTTCAGGAGGCATATCGTTTGTGCAGTTATTACCACTTTTACTTCAGCTACTACTACTAGTTCAGCGACTACTACTAATACTACAGCTAGTACCACTACTACTACTATCTTCCAACTTTGACAGCATTACAATTTAGCTTCCAGCTTTTGTTGCAATGTATTTCAGCACTTTGCTTCTTCAGGTAATGTAATTCAGCGTCAGTAAATTTCAGCTTCAGCTTTCAGCTTCCAGGTGCACTGTGCACTGCAATAAATTTGACCTTTCAATTTTTCAGCAGTGCAGGGCAATACATTTGACCTTTCGGATTCTTGAGTTCAATTTATTTTACATTTTTTTCATTCAGCTGTCACTTTATTTGTATCCAACCATTTACTTTTTCTTAAATGGTGTGCATGTTTACATTGTTTACTCCATTTAGACTATTGACATTTTGTTCAAATCCCATCACTTGATTTAAGCCATTTAACATTTCTTTACTTCTTAAACTATGTGTCTTTATTAAAGCATATTTTCAACCTCACTTTGCACTACAGCACTCACCGCATTTTCTGCAGGAAATGCATTTTTTTGTTATTGTTATTAATTTTTTTTTTGCCAAAGGGCTGCATGCGGGCCGCGGGTTGCCAACCCCTGCTCTAGACCTACCTCGTCACGTCTCTCACTATCTCCAAACCTTGGGTCTCTCCCACCTCCTCCCTGTATTGTGTGTCCTCATGACCATGGGGGACGTTGGTCCCAGGGGGCAGCTCTGCCCACAACCGGCCTAATGCTCTCCGTCTCGTCCTCCCCTCCAGGACGCGGGCAGCCAGCAGGTGGGCTTCCTGCTGGGAAGCTGTGGTGTGACGCTGGCGCTGACCACGGACGCCTGCCAGAAGGGCCTGCCCAAATCCCAGACCGGGGAGGTGGCTGCCTTCAAAGGTACCCAGCCCTGTCCAGCACACGACTGACTGGAGGCCCTCTGCCCCACAGACTGACTGGAGGCCCTCTGCCCCACAGACTGACTGGAGGCCCCTCCAGCACACGACTGACTGGAGGCCCCTCCGGCACACGACTGACTGGAGGCCCTCTGCACCACACACAGACTTGCTTGTTTTGCTACCATTATGTCTCTCCATGAAGGGATGTTGGTTCTTGTCCTTTGGGGGGCTAGGGTTAGGGGGAGTCATTAAACATTGCCTGTGAAGCCCTTTGAGACTTACTGGGATTTAGGACTGTACAAATACAATGTGATTGAATACAGTGCACTTTAGAAAGAACTATGGGAAATAGGTGTTTTATGTATAGCACTGTTTCCGTGCCCTCCGTCCTCCCTGCCGCCCCACACTGAGTTGCTCCCTGCAGTGTAGTGGTTCCAACTCACCACTGGGTGGTTATGCTCTTTTGACCTAAGTATCCCAGAATGCACTTCTTCCTGTTCCTTATTAGGTTCTCAAAGGAAAAGGAATATGTAATTCATTCGTAGTGCACCGCAAGTACACTGTTTACGATGAGTCTGTCCCCTCTATTTCCTGGTGGGAGTCTGTCCTGTCGCGGAGTAATTCTCCGACCCCTCCTTTCTCCGCACCTCAGGGCGGGGCTCCGGGCAGAGTGGTTGGCCAAAGGCCCTAACAGGGACATGGCCTGGTGGTTGGATGCAGTGTGTGTCTTGAGGCAGGGGTGCTGTGGAGGTACTGAGGGGTGCGGTGTTGTCATGGTTACAGGTTGGCCCCGGTTGCTGTGGTTTGTGACAGACAGCAAGCACGTTGTGAAGCCCCCCAAGGACTGGTACCCCCCCATCCAGGAGGCCAGCAACTACATTGCCTACATCGAGGTGGGTGCGCTCTGAAGGGTGTAGGAAGGAGTGTCAGAAAAATATAACTGGGGACAGAAAGAGTCCAGCTTAGCAGCCGTGTTACAATATCTGTGATATGTGAAAGGGGATTACTTCAGATCTGAACAAAAACGTTACCATTAATATAGTCATTTTCTGGAGCTGTCCAGTCTAGTTTTGTTGTCGGTTTATCTCCCTAAATGAAGTTCTTTAAGACTCCACAAACTCGCCCCCTCCTGGAGCGTGGATGAAGCTCATGTGTTGATCATGACCTCTCTCTGAGGGCTCATGTCTTCTCCCTGCTCTGGTCGTCTCTCTCCAGTACAAGACCAGCAAGGAGGGCAGCACCATGGGCATCACCGTGACCCACGCGGCCATGCTGGCCCACTGCCAAAGCCTGACCCAGGCCTGCGGCTACGCTGAAGGTCAGCTCCTCTCTGTAACTCAGATCACATACACATACAGTCAGTGTATTCATGTTGCAACTTATCTATATAGATATATATCTATATAGATATAGATATCGATATATATATATATTCATATATATATAGATTGATATATAGATTTATTCCTATAGATATATGTATTTATACCACGGTCTGGGGGAATACTCGATTCTGATTGGCTGCAGGGTGAACTACTTCACCTTACTTGCAGGCCAACGGACACTTGCTAAGTAGTTCCAGTCAAATTGTCTGTTCAGCCTTCAAAACGAGAGCTGGTAAATTGTGAAAAATGCATTAAACTGTAATCAGACATCGCGGTTATATGCTATAGACCCTAGAGCAGGCCTATTCTTGAAAGGCGCCTCTAAATTAAATGTATTATTATTATTATTATTCAACTAGCGGCCCGTGGGCCAAATGCGGCCCCTCTTAATTTTTTTCTGGCCCGCAAGAGGTTGCATGCAAAAAATAAATAAAATAAAGGAGAAAAATAGTTGCATGCAAATCAGGTTTCCGTGTGTAGGCGGTGATACTAGCCAGTATCAGTACCCCACAACCAGGAACTGGCATCACTTATTCTGACAATGTTTGGCTCAACCGATACGTGTGAGTCTAGCTTTTCTCATATGAATGCCATCAGAACAAGGGAGTGTCTCAGGATGAGCCAAACTAGGCAAACCAGTCGGTGCAATCTTTCTCACTGACTCAGTGACTCAAAATGTCTCACCTGTACAGTAGTTCTGTTTTGTGATGATTCAAACAACATTGTTGAATTCTAAATACGTGTCCAAAATATGTGAGAACAAAATCTTTTATAATGATTTGATTAAAAGTGAAGAAGGAAGGAATGCGTCTGACAAGTTTATTCCATGTAGTATATATAAGTTAACACTACTTTAAGTAAGATTTATTTGTAGCGATTCATTCACATAGTTTTACTCTGTGTGGCCCATGAACCCCCAGTGGTTTTCCTTTTCGTCCCACTTGTTAAGGAGGTTGAATAGCCCTGCCCTAGAGTATCTGTGGTATAAAGGCTGGGACGAATTTCAAATTATAAATATGTAGACTTTATGTTGGAAGTATAGACCGTCGCGATTCCCATTGAAACTTATGGCGCGGTGAACGAATTTCGAATTATAAATATGTACAATGCATAACGTTAGCTCTCGGGCTCATAGCTGAGCACACTAGAATACCTCCCGTTGCCAAGTTGTAGCTAAGGTCCATCCTAATTACTGAAGAGTGAACAACGTTTCCGTTGCATAAGAACCTTACAGGAGGGTAATGGTTGTTCCAGGTATTAGTCAAACCCTCAGGTGTTACCAGGGAAACAAAGTTATGGCTTGTGAAAAACTTTATATTTGGATTGTAAAACGCATTAATGAATGGTCTTAATTAATTTTCTTTGGCAAGTGACCGTGGTATAAACGGAATGGACTTCGCGGACAGTCGTCCATTAATTCCTGATAATGGACACCTCGTCGGGCATTATCCCTTACACATTTAATTGTTTGATGTATGCAATGGTGAAAAATTAAAACAAAATGAATGAAAAACAGCAAAAGCCACATTCGGTTTTCGGTTTTGGCTTTTGGCCAACTGTTTCAGTATATTCGGTTTCGGCCAAGAATTTTCATTTCGGTGCATCCCTAATATCTAGATACAACAATATGTATATATATTCCAATAGAGAGATATATATATTCCTATAGATACATTCCTATAGATATATATATATATATATAGATAGATATATTCCTATATGTATATAGGGATCATAGTGATGTTTCAGCGGGTGCGGGAATGGGGGGTGACCATGGAGCCATCGATGTTGAGTGAGGGGGTCTGGGTGGAGCGACTGAGGGCGTTGGGCCGATGATACAGATTTCAGATTGATTGCAGTTGAGTTTTATAATATTCTGTTGCATCCATGTCTGTAAGGCAGTAAAGAGGAGTGAAATCAGCATATCAGGTGAAACGGAGGCTAAAAGGATGAGTGTACAACATACCTTCACAGTAATGCGTACATAAGGCCGTATAAGCTACAGCATGAAGCATTCCAGTTCTGGTGAAGTTGTTTAATGTTGTTTCTAACAGGCGGTTTCCCCATTGTGTTTCAGCGGAGACCATCACCAACGTGCTGGACTTCAAGAGGGAGGCGGGGCTGTGGCACGGGGTCCTCACGGTGAGTGGTCCTCTGCCCCCTGTCCTGACAGCCGTCTGGGCCTCGCAGCGGCAGGGAGCTGGAGCTGATACTACTGTTAGACGGGAGATGGAAGCTCTCCCTTCAGGGACTGTAGTTTACCTGGGAGACTTATGAGTGATGAAACTGTAATTCTTGTCAACTGGGGAGAAACTAATGTTAACGCGTTGATCTGTGGAAGTATAAACGCAAAGAAAATATGCACGTATAATTATATATGTACATCAAATATATACATACACATCTACTTACAGAAGTAACTGTTGTAAATGACTACAGCTATTATGTGCCTTACTGGACTTCCTGGTTTGATCTGATGCTGTGAACAGTCGTGAGGCGGAGCAGCGTCAGTCACAAGCTAGTTAATAATAATAATAATAACTAGAACTGCAAGCAGTTATGCAGGGGTCCAAGAAATGTGCATTTCGCCGGCACAACGCGAAGCATGTGTCCAAAACTCTACTGTGAACCTGTGGATATAAAGGTTTTGATTGTGGGAGGTTCGGTGTGGGAGTTATATCCCCAAACGCGTTTTCAGAACATTCCTTTGGCCAATTAGAAGATGTACAATTTCCTCGTTTATTGCGCCCCCTAATTGCGAAATTGGACTCGATCCGATTTGTAATTTTGGGTTTTTGGGGATTTTAGATTTTCCAAGTGTAACATAGCTAATATACAAATATTCAAAACGCTACCGTTTCATTTTCGAAGGTTGGATCAAAAAAGTGTTTTTTGTAATTTCTTTGCGTGTGCGTCTGATGATGTTGTGTGCAAAGTTTGGTGTCGATTGGTCAAGAAATGTGGGAGGAGTAGGGAAAAAGCAGTTGGTCTATGCCAAAAGATGCAGCAGACTCCAGTGAATCTGTGTGTATAACGTTTTGGACTGTGGGAGGTTCGGTGTGGGAGTTATAGCCCCAAACGCGTATTCCTTGGTATAGCGCCACCTAGGGACCGGCAGGTCTAGATTTTGTCGTCTGCTTAGTCCGAACAGATCTGGATCTGATTGGTCATGCAATTGGCGTGTGTGCAGCATTTACGGTATGGGCTGTGGTCGCACTTTTACGGGGGTTAGAATAAAAATAATAATCGCTACAAAAACAATAGGGATCCAACCTGTTGGCTTGGACCCCTAATAATAAACCATATTAATATAGCACTTATCATAGAAAGTGCTTCACAAGATAAAAAAACAGTTAAGAGAAAAATATGTGACTTGAAATACAATACAGCCAATGACACTAACGGTTGCCCGCTTGCCCGGGGCAAATTAAAAAACATTTTTGGGCAAGTTGAGATTTTTTCTGGTTGCCCGAACGGGCAAGTGGATTTTGGGTGGATGTTAATATAAAGGCTATTTATTCAAATGTTTTTAGAAACTGCAGAACGATAGTTATATTATTATAACTCTAGTTCTATGATTGTAGGCGTAGCCGTCTAGGCTTCGCCTTATGGGCTTGTCCCGTGAAAATTCAAACTATGCACCTATCAGCGTGGGCACCGCCCACATTTCCCCATGGTATCGTGTCTATATAACGCGGTGTACACCGTCACTCATCCTCCACGCTTTTCTTTCAGCATTTGGAGGGTACAGCAGGTGGGAAACTAGACGGCTATGCCTACAATTATAGAACTAAAGTTATAATAACATAACTATCGTTCTATTTCATGTAGGCTACGCCGTCTAGGCTTCGCCTTATGGGCTAAGGTGAAGCTGCGAGCGGAGCCCGATCAATGTACTCCTGCTGGACCCCAGTCAAAACGACCGAAGTCACCAGAGCACATTAAGACTCAAAAAAGCCAAGGAATTGTAAAACACAACAGCTTAATAAAAAACGAATTCCTCCTAGATCAAGCAAGGCAATGATCAAGGGAGAAAAAAGTGAGTCTGTAAAGACTCCGGCTCTAATCCGTGCTTCATGGAACCCATGAAAAGGAAAAGAAAAACCAGAGCAACACGGTTTCCATTAGGTCCGCTACCACCGGGGGCGGAGCTACGGAATCCGGCTCTCCAATAATGGGACTCTCTCGGCCGTTTCTTATTTGAAGAAAACGGCGGGAGTACCACACTGGCAAACAAAACCACCTGACAATTGGCGAGCCAATAGAAAACCCCCCTAGCCTGTTTTTCATTTGAAAAAAGGTGGGAGAGTAAGACTGGTAATGAAGTCCAACTCGCCAGCCGGCGAGAGGAAATCCAACCACGCCGCTTTAAAGAACATGTCTATATTCTTAAGCCGTAAAAGAGGTTGAGTGAGCCCCTGGACATGTCTAACATGTAAAAACGGACAAAGGGGCCGGGGGAAGACCAGCAAGACACAGCCGCGCAGATGTCTTCCACCGAAACGCCCTTGAGTAGAGCCGTTGAAGCGGCCAGGCTCCGTGTGGAGTGAGCTTTAACGCCCAACGGTGGCTCCAAGCCCTGCCAAGAGTAGGCTAAGCAAACACCCTCACATACCCAGCAAGAAAACCGCTGCTTAGAGAGAGCGCGGCCCCTGCTAGCATCGCTATAACACACAAACAACTGTTATGTGGAGCGGAACGCGGCCGAGCGATTCACGTACATAGCCAACGCCCGAACCGGGCACAGGTGATGCAACTCCGCCTCCGCCTCACTAGAATGAGGCGGGGGGTGAAAAGCCTTAAGCACAATATCCCTCGACCGAAAATAACTATTAATGTTCTTCGGGAGGAACGCAGGATTAGGTCTGAGCAATGCGAAGGAGCTGTCCTCGTTCAGCAACAAGCAACTCGGGCTGACAGACAGAGCGGTTAGCTCACCGGCCCGCTTGGCAGAAACCAAGGCCAACAAGAGCGCCGTCTTAAATGACAGGGCATCCAAAGGGGCCTGAGAAAGAGGCTCGAAAGGATCCCTGGACAATCCGCGCAACACGGTTGGACGATCCCAGCGTGGTGTAAGCACGCGTGAAACAGGCCTAACCCGTCTAGCCCCACGCAAGAATCTCTTGACCAGTGGATGGCTGAAGATCGGTCCACCATCACAGCCTGCATGGCCAGCCGAAACGGCTGCCGCATAGAACTTGATAGTGGAGAAGGCCAAACCTTTTTCCAATAAGTTTTGCAGAAACGAAAGCACGCTTCCCACCTCGCATTGAGATGGGACAACGTGGTTCCCCTCACACCAATTAGAGAAGGCGCACCACTTCGCCGCATAGAGGGAAGAAGTAGAAGGCGCACGAGCACTCTGAATAGTGTTGATAACCGTCTCAGGCAAACCTTTGCCCTGCAGGATCAACCTCTCAGGAGCCAAACCAACAGCCGTCCCGAGACATCGGGCGGGTGGTGCACCGTCCCGTGGGCCTGTGAAAGCGCATCCGGCCTGAACGGTACTGGCCACGGCGCCGACCACAAGAGCGCGGCTAGCTCTGGAAACCACAGAGCTGAACGGTTCTCCGGGGTCACTAATATCAGGGACAGTCTCTCCTGTCTGACACGTTCCAGAAGAGGAAGGATCAGCTGGAGCGGGGGAAACGCATACAAGAGAGCCCGCGGCCAAGGTGTGTGTGTCAATGCATCTACCCCCAACAGGGGAAGATCCCGAGGGCTGAGGGAGAACCACCACCTGCAGTGCGTGTCCTCCCTGGACGCGAAGAGGTCCACCTGCGCTGTCCCGAACCTCTGGCAGATCAGTCTGACAATGTCGGGATGTAACCGCCACTCGTCTCGGCGGGGACCGCCTCGAGACATGAGGTCCGCCCCAAAGTTCTGGGCGCCCGTGATATGCAGGGCTCTCAGACTGAGGAGATACTGATGAGCCCAAAGCCAGAGCTCAACCGCCTTTCGGTGGAGAGCAGGGGAGCGGACTCCCCCCTGTCTGTTGATGTACGCCGCCGCCGACACGCTGTCTGTCCTGATCAGAACGTGGCGGCCGCGCACCAGGTGAAAGAAATGCAACAGCACTTTCCTCACAGCGTCAAGCTCCAACACATTTATGTGTGCTGTAGGGGGCGTGCACCACTCGTCTCCGACCGAGTGAGAGAGGCACGTTCCTCCCCAACCCATCAACAAGGCGTCCGTGAAGACCACTACGTAGGACGCCACCCTGCCCAGGGGAACACCCCTGAGAAGGGCGGAGGGTCTTTTCCAATATTCCAGGTCTGGGGACACCGAACGGGGAACGAAGAGCACCCTGAGCTTGTGTCGCCTGGGGTCCAACCGTTGGCGAGCAAACCAACGCTGGAGTCTGCGCATAAAAAGCAGACCCAGGGGGACCACGGGGTGGGCAGCAGCCATCAGCCCTAACAGGAGCATGGTGGACAGCGCGGTCACGTTTCTGCGAACGCGAAAGCGGGAGAGCGCCGACAGGATGGCGTCTCGCCGAGGAGGCGAAAGCATCGCAGTCATGGTGGCTGAGTCTAGGCAAAGCCCCAAGTAGACTGTCTGCCGTCTGGGGAGCGGGGAGCTCTTCTCCCAGTTGATGGCAAAACCCAGGAAATCCCACAAACTGTTGAAGGGAGGTAGAGGGGATAATGTGGGGAACCAGGAACCGGTACAAGCGGCCGTATCCACGGGCTCGTGCAACGAGTCTCTGATCGGTCCACGAGGCTCCAAGGGACGCCGCTTCTTAGAAGCAGGTGAACCAGAGGCCATGTGAACACGCCGTCCGACTGCCACCCTACAGCCACCGGGCTGAGAGGGGGAAAGAGGCAACATGGAGGAACGCACCACAGGCGTAGGACGCAGGTGGCCTGAGGAATATCGCTCTTTAGGTACCATGTGCTGCCGTTCGGCCGAACGGTCATTACTTTTTTCTTTAATAGGGAAAGAAAAAGTAGGAGCAAGCTTCCGGAACTTCCCAGTCCGTAGCGCTGCTATCCCCGTCTGCGGCGGCTGCTGCTGCTGCTGCACCGGGGCTGGAGTCGGAGGCGGCCCCATGGAACACTGGGACCGGCCTGGACCCCGCTTCCTCCCGGCCTGCTGGCGGGAGGAGCCCTGACTCTGGTGCGCGAGCACCTCGGAGAACCGGGGACCAAATAGGCCATCCGGCGCTAGTGGACCCTGGACGAGGCTGGCTCGCTCTCGTTCCGGCACCGCAGTGTGGGAGAGCCATATGACCCTTTGAATCATGGTAGCCCACGTCATATGCCGGCCGGCCGAAACGGCTATCGGCTGGCATAGCTGGAGGATGGCGCTGGAAAAGCGGGAAACCGCCAGCCATCCCGCGGCTTCCTCCGGGCCGTAGGCCTCCCTGTCAGCCGACAAGGAGACCATGGCAGAGGAGAGCAGGGCGATGTTGTTGACCGCCGCCGCGGATTGAGAGGCACAAACGAACACCCTGTCCGTTAGGCCGACAATCTGCTTCTGGAGGCGGTCGGGTGGCAGCGGCTTTTCGTTAGGGCGCCATCCGGCGCCCGAACAGAGAAGCGCTGCCAGCGGAGGCTCCAGGCGAGGGATCCCCCTCGCCTGAGTATCTGCCCACCCCTCCACGTTGGTGAAATCCGTGTAGGATCTTACCGGAGCCTTCTGGGTCGAAGGGTCCCCACCTGCAGCAGTAAACAAGTGTTGCACAGGCGGGAACAAGGGGCACTGGGTAACCCGCCGGGAAGAAGATGGGGTGCGAAAGCACTCGCCCTGCATATCGTCAGATACGGGGGCGGGAGGCGGGGCCGGCATGGGAATCCCTTTGATGGCCGCCGCCTCACCCATGACCTCCCGGAAGAGATCGGTCATCCGGCGCGGGCCCTCGTGTTGTACGACGGTGGCGGTTGTAACCCGAGAGCGGGAAAAACCGGACGCCGACTCGCCGAAGATGTCGTCCATGGAGGCGTCGATGATGCCATCGTCGTCGTCAGGGCTGGCCCTGAACAGGTCGATGGCATCAGCCAGTTCCACCGCAGGGGAAAAGAAGAGATGCCTGGAGAGGATCCCCTCTTCAGGCAGCTCCCGGCAGGCGACACAGGAGACGGGGGCCGCCATAGCAGCCGCGGCGTGGTCGGCGCCAAGGCGCCGAAAGCACGCCAAGTGCCCGTCACCCGGTGCCAGGGAGGCGGGACAGGAGGCGCATAGGAGTCCTGAAAAAGGACCTAGCTCCAGGAGCGCTCTCAGGTGGCCCTGAAAAGGGCCGTTTGTCCACGGCCTCGCCCGAGCCGCTGCCACCGGCTTGGGAGATCCGTGTTGAAGTTTTCATCTTCTAAATAGTAGTTCTCAATTTCTCGCTGATAAGCACAAGTGCTGAAAGAAAAGGGAGGATGAGCGACGGTATACACCGCGTTATATAGACACGATACTGTGGGGAAACGCTGATAGGTGCATAGTTTGAATTTTCAGGGACGGGACAAGCCCATAAGGCGAAGCCTAGACGGCGTAGCCTACATGAAATAGAACAACCTTTTGTTCCGCAAAATCACACAAAATAGAAGTATTTGCAATTGATCAGTGCGCTGTCTTCTCTTCTCTCGGAAAGCGAGTTAACACAGACACGCATCGCTTCAGTGCGAATATAGCCCGGCCCTCTGTCACTCAATCGCAGTGTGGTCTCTGGCAGTGTTTCGAAGGTGTTAGCTAAAGGTTAGCCAACACAGCTAGCATCTCAAGTGCAGCACCTCCGCAAACGGTTTAGGTAGAAGGAAAATGGAGTAGTGATGGAGGAGTGCAGTTTGGAAGTACTTTTGATTGAGGCAAATTATCAAGGAAAGTCATATGCAAGAACACGGTTTTGGGTTTCATAACTGTGCACATGCACAGCAGCAATAGCAATCTTTTTCACGAAATTGGACCCTCACAAACTACGTATATATTACATGAAAGCTGGGCCTCCACTTATTCCAACAGTCCAAACCATATCATTCTTTGACTAAAACTTGCAAGCAACAACTTAAGAAGAAACGTCCCCATTTATTTTAGGAGCAAGTCACACAAGTATTAACTGTGTGATTTTTGTCCACAAAGTTGATTCTGATCAAATAAAACCACCATAAACAGATTATCCAGTGTCTGGGCCAAATTTTGCAACTAAACATGGTGTTTTCAATCAATGAATAAGAGAAGGTTTCTTAGGAAATAGGTTAATTGCCTTCAATCAGAAAACATATTCTTCAGCGCAATCTAGTGGCCATATATTTATTTTTTACGACCAACTGATAATTATTTCAGGTGGAAATGTTATCTTCCACTTATGCTGTGTTCCATGGCTTTATTCACTTTAATAATAATAATAATAATATCTTCATTATATAATGCGCTTTTCAGGTACCCAAAGTCGCAGATTACAAAGTCATAGAGGGGGGGGGGGGGGGGGGGGGTACTACAGACAGGGGGACAGTACAAGCAGGACACATGTACATTTACAGGCAAAGAAGTGGGGGGGGTATTACAGACAAGGGGGACAACACAAGCATACACAGCACAGGCAGAAATAAAAAAAAACAGAGTTATTGAGATGTAACAGGGGGTAGAAGTGTAGGCAGTTGGGTAATGGTGGCTAGGGATAGGGAAGATCATAGGCTTGGGTGAAGAGGTAAGTTTTGAGGCGGGACTTGAATGTTGTGAGTGAGGGAGAGTGGCGAACAGATTGGGGGAGGGAATTCCAGAGTCGGGGTGCTGTGCGTGAGAATGCTCTGTCTTTAACCAAGTATTATCCTCATTGAATATTTCACTTGTACAACAATCTTTCTTTTGGCACAAAGATGACATTATCGCCTTTGCAGTTGTGGAGATATACTCTATTTACTTTGGGTATGTTCTTTCCTGAAAAAAACTTTTCCCCTGATATCGAAAATAGTATAGAATATCGATAGTTTTCCAGGTATAGTGTCAAAGTTAGAAAATCCAGTATCGTGACTGACAACACTACTAGAAACGCGATTGTGATTATTCAGTTAGAGCTACAAGAAACTTGAAAGTTAAAAAAGACATATCTTTGCTACTACCTCTGACATTTAGTTATGTACATTTGCATAAAATCATGCAGGTCTATAGGTTGCAACGGTGGACTGGAATCACTTCATGGCACGATGTGACCGCTCGATAAATAAGTAAACAAAAAAGTTTGTTATTTTTTAAACACAACATGTGTGGAAGCTAACATTCAGCTTCAGTCTGAGCTAGGATGATTTTCTGAGCCCCCCCAAAACCAGGCCGGGTGCCTGGCAAAAAGAGGCCCGTTCACGATTCTGATTATAATTTGGGCAAGTGAACATTACATTCGGGCAAGTTGAACCTGACCAGTGGGGTGTTCCACAAAGCCGGTTTTATCACATAACCGGGTAAGTTAGCCCAGGGTTTGCTGTAACCCTAGGTTTTCCGTTCCAAAAGGATCACGGTATGTTAGTTGCTATAGCAACATATGCTCTGAATCAAACCTGGTCGGACCAGGTTTTGCGCAGGTTAAGTTTGAAACATAACCCGGTTTTGGGTATTTCAACCGGCGTTCACCGCAGATTTCATGTGTTCACAATGGCATGCCCTTTTGATGAGAGAACTGCTGATATCAGAGCGCAAATTATACGTGCAATCCACCGGGAGCGATTGATAAGACCACGGCTCGACATCTTGGCATATTGGATGACTTTTTGCTGGAGTGGAGAGATATAGATTCTCGCGCAAATCTTTAATATATTTAAATAGCCTTACATAGCCAACACTACCAATCGAGGACCTGGCCTCAGTTCACTCCAGACTATTTGCGTAGCCCTCCGTTTTTTTCAAATGGTAGTTTTATCTATGCTATAATGCTGGAGATGCTGAGCACATCACAGTCGTTTCAGATGACCCATCCAAGATTTGTATCGACCTCCTATCATACAAAGAGCAATATTGTCTGAGTACTATGCCGAGAGGCATTTACAACATAAAGTATAAAATAGTCCCAACGGACTTGCATCCACTGGAGAATGTTCGATCGTAGCCGGCGGCTTCATTACAAGCACTGATCCATCTTGATCTGTGAAGTTGATGAATTGTCACTTTTAGGTTTTCTACCCAGTTACCAAAAAAAGAAACATTTGGAATAGTATGCTTTGTGGCAAGCACACGGTTTGCATGTGTTACTTCGAAGGCAAAAAAAATCTAAAATACAAGAAAACACAAAAACCTACATTCAACCAGTGTGGGGTATTGCCCATGACTCTCTGAGGTGGTAGGTACCTCCAGGTACCCCCTCCATGCCAGGGCGCCCTGAATTTATGTTTATTAACAGCTCCTCCACCATATACCAATACGATGGTGGGAAAAGCTTACCAGTTTGTATGTTTTTTATACTTAATTTTTATACTTGATCCTCTGACCGCTTGGAAGCAATCGGAATACATATTGTTTTAGAAGAAAGGGGTTATGTGGTAGGATCTTTAAGAATGGTTAACTGGGATATTTATATATTCATGGCTCAAATATTAAGGATCATGCTTTTGACGTGTAACTAACGCATTTACACGGTCAGCGATCCGCTGCCAGACTTTGGTTCTCCGGGTTCCAGAGGTTTTAGCGTTCCCTTTTCTTGTGATAGTGTCCTTCTCCTCGTCATAGCTCTCCAGGAGAACCTGGAGTTCCATTTCATTGAAATAAGCGGCCCGTTTCGCCATATCGATCAGGGTTTCCATGATCCATACATCACGCGCACAACCCTGTGTTAACCAACCCCGAGTTGATTGAACTAATGCATAACCGCTGCTGTGGAACCGAAAACTCTGGGTTGGTCGGCACAGGGTCAATCAACCTAGAGTTCAGCGTTAACTCAGTGTTTGTTAAACCTCCGTACGTGGAACACCCCTGTACTTGCCCGATTGGCAAGTGCTTTTGAAACCTTAGTGTCAACCCCATACTCATGAAATGGAATCGAGAAATAAAATAAGCTGCCCATATCCCAGTAGCAAAAAATACAGAAAGAAAATATATAGGCTATATATGTATAAATACATAAAATATCAACAATTAAAGGTGTAAAATCCCAGGCTGTCTGTAGATGAGGGAGCTCATGAGTGTGAATGCTGACAGTTGGCTCATTAATCCAGAGGGGAGCGTATTCCAGAGGCTGTGATCATGTGGGAATGAATATGTGAGGCGTGTTGCGATCGGGGAACACATCCTCCAGTGTGTTTGTTTACGTACGATGGTTTACGTTTGTTTGTTTGTTTACGTGCGTTGGTTTATGTGTGTTGGTTTACGTTTGTTTGTTTTGTTTACGTGCGTTGGTTTACGTTTGTTTGTTTATGTGTGTTGGTTTACCTTTGTTTGTTTGTTGTGGATTGGCAGAGTGTTATGAACCGAATGCACGTGATCAGCATCCCCTACTCCTTGATGAAGGTCAATCCACTCTCCTGGATCCAGAAGGTGCACACCTACAAGGGTAAGGCCTGTCTGCCGGGGTCGGGTGGGTTCTGTTGGGGTGGGGTTGGCTGGGGTCTGGTGGGTTCTGGTGGGGTGTTTTATAGGGATGGGAATTGATAAGAATTTCACGATTCCGATTCCGATTCCGATTCTGCTTATCGATCCGATTCCTTATCGATTCTCTTATCGATTCTCATTGGGTGAAAAAATAAGGACAAATGTGTTTGTTTGTATTAAATCTCTTGAATATCTGATCAGAAGTGCGTCAAGTATTAGGAAATTGTATATTTTCAAATCAATTGGTCTAGACAAAATAATATACGTTTGGCTTTTTAAGCCCAAATGCCATCATTATGTGCCATAAAACTAAAAACACAGACTGAAAAGAGTCAAGTAAGAGCTTGTGCCTTTTGCAATGTTAACAGTGATCATTTGCATTCAACTTGTAACAAAATTCAACTGACATAAACCAAATGAAGTGTTGATTAGACAGAGATTTATTAGATGGGCCTACCTATTAAACCGTTGGAACACACAAGACCGGAAACCATAGCAACGCCGGTAAACAAACCCCGAGAAGCCCATTCCCTATGAGAGCTCCCCACGCCTTATGGGCTTGTCCCGTGCGCGCTGAAAATTCAAACTATGCACCTATCAGCGTCAACATTTCCCCACGGTATCGTGTCTATATAATGCGGTGTATACCGTCGCTCATCCTCCCTTTTCTTTCAGCACTTGTGCTTATCAGCGAGAAATTGAGAACTACTATTAAGAAGATGAAAACTTCAACACGGATCTCCCAAGCCGGTGGCAGCGGCTCGGGCGAGGCCGTGGACAAACGGCCCTTTTCAGGGCCACCTGAGAGCGCTCCTGGAGCTAGGTCCTTTTCAGGACTCCTATGCGCCTCCTGTCCCGCCTCCCTGGCACCGGGTGACTTGGCGTGCTTTCGGTAACTCGGCGCCGACCACGCCGCGGCTGCCATGGCGGCCCCCGTCTCCTGTGTCGCCTGCCGGGAGCTGCCTGAAGAGGGGATCCTCTCCAGGCATCTCTTCTTTTCCCCTGCGGTGGAACTGGCCGACGCCATCGACCTGTTCAGGGCCGGCCCTGACGACGACGATGGCATCATCGACGCCTCCATGGACGACGTCTTCGGCGACTCGGCGTCCGGTTTTTCCCGCTCTCGGGTTACAACCGCCACCGTCGTACAACACGAGGGCCCGCGCCGGATAACCGATCTCTTCCGGGAGATCATGGGTGAGGCGGTGGCCATCAAAGGGATTCCCATGCCGGCCCCGCCTCCCGCCCCCGTATCTGACGATATGCAGGGCGAGTGCTTTCGCACCCCATCTTCTTCCCGGCGGGTTACCCAGTGCCCCTTGTTCCCGCCTGTGCAGCACTTGTTTACTGCTGCAGGTGGGAACCCTTCGACCCTGAAGGCTCCGGTAAGATCCTACACAGATTCACCAACGTGGAGGGGTGGGCCGATACTCAGGCGAGGGGGATCCTTCGCCTGGAGCCTCCCCTGGCAGCGCTTCTCTGTCCGAAAAGCCGCTGCCCCCCGACCGCCTCCAGAAGCAGATTGTCGGCCTAACGGACAGGGTGTTCGTTTGTGCCTCTCAATCCGCGGCGGCGGTCAACAACATCGCCCTGCTCTCCTCTGCCATGGTCTCCTTGTCGGCTGACAGGGAGGCCTACGGCCCAGAGGAAGCCGCGAGATGGCTGGCGGTTTCCCGCTTTTCCAGCACCATCCTCCAGCTATGCCAGCCGATAGCTGTTTCGGCCGGCCGGCATATGGCGTGGGCTACCATGATTCAAAGGGTCATATGGCTCTCCCACACTGCGGTGCCGGAACAAGAGCGAGCCAGCCTCGTCCAGGGTCCACTAGCGCCGGATGGCCTATTTGGTTCCCGGTTCTCGCGCACCAGCAGTCAGTCCGTGAGAATCGTTCCCGGTTCGGGGCGATTCTCACGGGCACCTCCCGCCAGCAGGCTGTGAGGAAGCGGGGTCCAGGCCGGTCTCAGCGTTCCAGGGGGCCGCCTCAGACTCCAGCCCCAGTGCAGCAGCAGCAGCAGCCGCCGCAGACGGGGAGAGCAGCGCCACGGACCGGGAAGTTCTGGAAGCTTGCTCCTACTTTTTCTTTCCCTATTAAAGAAAAAAGTAAAGACCGTTCGGCCGAACGGCAGTACATGGTACCTAAAGAGCGATATTCCTCAGCCCACCTGCGTCCTACGCTTGTGGTGCGTTCCTCCATGTTGCCTCTTTCCCCCTCTCAGCCCGGTGGCTGTAGGATGGTGGTCGGACGGCGTGTTCACATGGCCTCTGGTTCACCTGCTTCTAAGAAGCGGCGTCTCTTGGAGCCTCGTGGACGGATCAGAGACTCGTTGCACGAGCCCGTGGATACGGCCGCTTGTACCGGTCTCCTGGTTCCCCACATTATCCCCTCTACCTCCCTTCAACAGTTTGCTGGAGGTGAGGAGACGGGTCCGCGCGCTGTGGCTACAGCCTGCGGACAGCGCATGCGCACAGGTGCGGCGGCCGGACGGCTCGCTCCCTGTTCAGCGGGCATGAGCGCGACGTCTAGACAGCTCGTTGTTTTTACAGTTTTTGTTTTTGCTGGTTCTGGTACGTCTCCTACGCTCGCTGAGCCTCCTCCCTTTCATGGGAAGCCCCCCTTGGTTCAGACGCAGTGTGGAGGCGGTAGGGGCAGAGGAATGCGGGTTATTCCTGGACGGTCTTCCTCAGCTGTCGGCTCGCCCTCTCTCCATCCGCTATGCGTGTTGGCAAGAGCGGTGCGTTCTGCCATCGGGGTTGGACACCACGTTGAGATGGGGCCATCCCATACAGTTCAAGCGTCGTCCCCCACCCTTTATGGGGTTGGTGGAGACCACGCTACGGGACCCGGCTGCGAGCACGGCTCTGGCAGCAGAGGTGGCACGTCTCTTGGTAAAGGGGGCCATCACTGTCGTTCCCCCCCACGAGTCTCATCTAGGGTTTTATTCCCGCTACTTCCTGGTTTCCAAGAAGTCAGGGGAAAAGAGACCTATTCTGGATCTTCGCGTGTTCAACAGATTCGTTGCCATGAGGAAGTCCAGAATGCTCACTGTCGGAGCGTTGTTCCGGTGTGTGAGAGAGGGCGATTGGTTCACATCCCTGGATCTCAAGGATGCTTACTTCCACGTCCCTGTTCGGCAGGCGCACAGGAAGTTTTTCCGCTTTGCCTTTATGGGGATGGCGTACGAGTACCAGTGTCTGCCGTTCGGCTATTCCCTGGCTCCGCGCACCTTCTCGAAGTGTGTGGAGACGGCGTTGGAACCGCTCAGGCGTCAGGGAAAGAGGATTCTCTTATACCTAGACGACCTGCTTATTCTGAGCAACTCAGAAGAGACCGCGAGAAGGGACACCATGTTTGTGATAAACCATCTCTCCTTCCTGGGTTTTGCCATCAACTGGGAGAAGAGCTCCCCGCTCCCCAGCCGGCAGACAGTCTACTTGGGGCTTTGCCTAGACTCAGCCACCATGACTGCGATGCTTTCGCCTCCTCGGCGCGACGCCATCCTGTCGCCCGATGTCTCGGGACGGCTGTTGGTTTGGCTCCTGAGAGGTTGATCCTGCAGGGCAAAGGTTTGCCTGAGACGGTTATCAACACTATTCAGAGTGCTCGTGCGCCTTCTACTTCTTCCCTCTATGCGGCGAAGTGGTGCGCCTTCTCTCATTGGTGTGAGAGGAACCACGCTGTCCCATCTCAATGCGAGGTGGGAAGCGTGCTTTCGTTTCTGCAAAACTTATTGGAAAAAGGTTTGGCCTTCTCCACTATCAAGGTCTATGCGGCAGCCGTTTCGGCTGGCCATGCAGGCTGTGATGGTGGACCGATCTTCAGCCATCCACTGGTCAAGAGATTCTTGCGTGGGGCTAGACGGGTCAGGCCTGTTTCACGCGTGCTTACACCACGCTGGGATCTCCCCACCGTGTTGCGCGGATTGTCCAGGGATCCTTTTGAGCCTCTTTCTCAGGCCCCTTTGGATGCCCTGTCATTTAAGATGGCGCTCTTGTTGGCCTTGGTTTCTGCCAAGCGGGCGAGTGAGCTAACCGCTCTGTCTGTCAGCCTGAGTTGCTTGTTGCTAAACGAGGACAGCTCTTTCGCGTTGCTCAGACCTAATCCTGCGTTCCTCCCGAAGAACATTAATAGTTATTTTCGGTCGAGGGATATTGTTTTTGAGTCTTGATGTACTCTGGTGACTTAAGTCGTTTTGACTGGACTACAATCATATAACTAGAGTTATAATAACATAACTATCGTTTTCTCTCGCGAAAAATTCGCCCGATACGCGTCTCTACGTTCACTTTGTATGGGATCTTGTCGCCCCGTCGCGTTTGGTGTGAACGCACAATGCGCTTCTTCCTCGGCGGCGCCGTGTTTGCTGCGTTCTGAACCAAAACAAAAGCAGCGTGTGTGACGTCATGACGCATTTGCCGCGACCGGAACCGATAAGCGGAATCATTAAGCAGGCTTGCTAATGATTCCAAGGAATCGGTTGACTCGGCACCGGTTCTGAACAAGAACCGGTTCTCGATTCCCATCCCTAATGTTTTATGGTGTGATCTGGTGGGTTCTGGTTTGGTCTCGTGGGTTCTTGTGGGTTATGGTGGCGTCTGGTTAGAGCTGGGCGATTAATCGATTTTTAATCGTAATCTGAATATATGTTCAATAATTGTTTTTTTTAAAAAGAAAATCGATTATAAAATAAATTAATAAAATAAAAATGTAACGATTAAAATGTCAACATGTCAGCATGCGCGGAAAAAAGTGAGTGTTTAGAGTTTGGCTAAAGTCTGTTGCAACCAAATTATGCTTTGGTTAATCATTTTTAATATTCAAATTAGGCTACATCTAAACTTTAAAGAATATATATATTTGTCATTTATGGAAATGTGTGTGTGTGTGTGTGTGTGTTTGTGTGTGTGTGTGTGTGTGTGTGTGTGTGTGTGTGTGTGTGTGTGTGTGTGTGTGTGTGTGTGTGTGTGTGTGTGTGTGTGTGTGTGTGTGTGTGCAGCCCGGGTGGCGGTGGTGAAGTCCCGGGACATGCACTGGTCCCTGCTGGCCCAGAGGGACCAGAGGGACCTCAGCCTGAGCTCCCTGCGCATGCTGATCGTAGCGGACGGAGCCAACCCCTGTGAGTCCCCCCTCTCCCACGCTATCCCTTCCATTTCATGCTGGGCTGGGACGCCAGGCTCTCATGAGTACCAGGCAGACACGCTGGGTGTCTCCACAGGAACACTTGAAACAGATCTACATCCACAATTCATCGCCTAACGACCCATCCACTTGGTTTGGAACGGATTTCAATACCTTCGTTGGGTGTGACTCACTTATCCTGTGTGTGTGTGTGTGTGTGTGTGTGTGTGTGTGTGTGTGTGTGTGTGTGTGTGTGTGTGTGTGGGTTGTGCGTGTGTGTGTGTGCTTGTGTCTGTGTGTGTGTGTGTAACCAGGGTCGATCTCCTCCTGCGATGCCTTCCTCAACGTGTTCCAGGCTCGCGGTCTGCGTCCTGAGGTCATCTGTCCTTGTGCCAGCTCTTCAGAAGCCATGACCGTCGCCATCCGCAGGTGGGCCGCTCTTACTGCACCCCGACCGGCCTTAATCTGGGCCATCACAAAACCTGTTGAATATGAGAAATATGTTGTTGGTTCTTGGTAATAAATGGTAAACCACGTCTGTGAAAACCGCAGTCTCAAATGGAGGAGCTATATATGACATGGGATGCACACACTCATATGCGCACACAGGCACACACACCCACAAAACAACCAGCAGCCAGACCAATGGAGACCCTGCCTTAGCTGAATCTCTGAAGCTAAGTAGGTGTGGGCTTGGTTAGTACTGGATGGGAGACCAACTCTGGGAACACTGAGTTACTGCTGGAAGTGGTGTCGGGTGGTGGCCAGTAGGTGGCACAGTTCCCTCTGGCCAAAAACATCAATCCCCGATTCCCCAGTGCATTGACGGTTACACTGTGCTGTGGTAAGGTGCCGTCCTTCGGAGGAGACGTAAAACTGAGGTCCTGATTCACTGAGATCATAAAAGATCCCAGGGCACTTATCGCAAAGATTAGGGGATTCCCCGGTGTCCTGGACAAAACTGCGCAACGAGGCTCATTCAATCTGGCCCCCTAATCATCCTCCTGTATAATTGGCTGATTCATTAATTCCCTCAGTCTCCACCTCAAGCTGGTGTGTGGTGAGCGTTCTGGCACTGATTGGCCGCCGTGCAACACCCAAGTGGGTGCTACACACTGGTGGTGGTTAGTGAGGTCCCCCCCCTTCACTGTAAGCGCTTTGAGTTTCAAAAAAAAAAGCGCTACATAAATTCAATGAATTATTATATTATTATTATTATGACAACAACTATGTGTCTTTCATTGGAAACCTGTATCGATCCGTCCCAAGTTAAATCGTGAATCTAGACATCTTCTCATTCCTGGTTCTTGTCGGCCCCAGACCCCCAGAGTCGGGGGTGCCCCCCCCGGGGAAGGCGGTGCTCTCCATGGGTGGGCTGAGCCACAGCGTGATCCGCGTCGACACGGAGGAGAAGCTGTCGGTGCTGACCGTCCAGGACGTGGGTCAGGTGATGCCCGCAGGTAAATTAATCGTTTGATATAATCGTGCAAATACATAAAATTAAAAATTTAAATTAAGTGCTAAATTATAAAAAAATATATATATATTTATTTATTTTGCCCCTTTCCCCTGTTAGTGCCACTACTTGTGCTTGCGGGCTGAGCCCTACCAATAAACATGTATTTAGTTGAGGAAGATGTGGCTCCATGTTGTAAATCTCCCATTTGTCTGAGTGCTGCTGATGTCCTCCCCGTGCGCCCCCAGCCCTGGTGTGTGTGGTGCGGGTTGAGGGCACGCCGTACCTGTGCCATACGGACGAGGTGGGGGAGATCTGCGTGAGCTCGGCCAGCACCGGCACCGCCTACTACGGCCTGCCGGGCAGGACCAAGAACGTCTTTGAGGTGTGTGTGTGTGAGGTGTGTGTGTGTGTGTGTGCGTGTGTCTGTGTGTGCGCTCATGGTGCGTTTGTGTGTGTGTGTGTGTGTGTGTGTGTGTGTGTGTGTGTGTGTGTGTGTGTGTGTGTGTGTGTGTGTCTGTGTGTGTGTGTGTGTGTGTGTGTGTGTGTGTGTGTGTGTGTGTGTGTGTGTGTGTGTGTGTGTGTGTGCGCGCTTCTCATGGTGTGTGTTGTGGTTCCAGACCATCCCAGTAAAGCTGTCTGGGATCCCAGTGAGCGACCGGCCATTCACACGCACATCGCTACTGGGCTTCGTGGGTCCGGTCAGTACTGTCTCTTTATGATGATGATGGAGAGTATTGTGATGATGAGGAGGACGAAGGTTAACATGTCATTATTATGGTGGTGGCGGTGTCCATGGGGAGGATTAAGTAACCAGGATCATGTCACTGAATATGAATTTGATTTTCTTAAGATGGACAGAAACATCCAGTCACTAAACGTGGCTCATGACATCACATGGGCCTCCTGCCTGGGCTCTGGAGGGTGAACATTGTGCCCTGGTTACAGGACAGCCTGGTGTTCGTGGTGGGGAAGATGGACGGCCTCATGGTGGTCAGCGGGCGGAGACACAATGCAGATGACGTGGTTGCCACGGCGCTGGCCGTGGAGCCCATGAAGTTTGTCTACAGGGGGAGGTGAGGAAACATCAACACCCTTTACTTCTTTACTCAAAAGATGTAGAGGGGCCAAAGTACAACCCTTTCTGCCTCTGGTCTCTAGCCTGACCATGGTGTCCCTGCCTCCTGACCCCTGAACCTTAGTTGGTTTGATGCCTCAACCGAAACTAGATAGAAACTAGAATAAGGAAATGGAAAACAATAAAACATAGAAGCTAAAACCGACAAACAGATTTAAATGTATGCAGAAGTAAGAGAGAAATAATTCCATAACTTAATGAGCAGCACCTTGGGGACCATGGTCCTCACGCTGTCCTGTCCCCAGGATAGCGGTGTTTTCCGTGGCCGTGCTCCACGATGAGAGGATCGTGGTGGTGGCGGAGCAGCGGCCTGACGCCTCCGAGGAGGACAGCTTCCAGTGGATGAGCCGCGTGCTGCAGGTGGCCATACCCCTCTTTATCTATACCACGCACAACATGGTCTTTAATACACTTTAGTACACACAACATGGTCCTTAATATGCTTTAATACACACAACACAGTCTTTGGTACACTTTAATGCACACAACATGGTCCTCAATGCACTTTAATACACACAACACAGTCCTTAATACAATTAAATACACACAACATTGTCCTTATATTTTAATACACACGTCATGGTCCTTAATACACACAACTAGCTCTTTAATACACACAACATGGTCCTTAATACACTTTAATACACACAACATGGTCCTTAATACACTTGAATACACACAACATGGACCTCAATACACATTAATACCATAACATGCTCTTTAATACATACAACATGCTCTTTAATGCACACATGCTCTTTAATATACACAACATGCTTTTTAATACACACAACATGCTCTTTAATACACACATCAAGTTCATCGCTGCATACTGATCTTTAATACACAAAAAAAATTCACAGCCTCACCCCACACAACTCTGCTTGATAAATGTCAGTCTCAAGACGACATGGCACGTCATATTCGTGCACTATTCAACATGGTATATATATTGTCTTAAATGCTATATACAACATGCATATTACATCATTTAAAATGCGATAATTAAATGATAACAATATAAACTACCGTTCAAAAGTTTGGGGTCACTTAGAAATGTCCTTATTTTTTAAGAGTGAATATTAAATTAATCAGAAATACAAACTAGACATTGTTAAGGTGGTAAATTGCTATTCTCGCTGGAAACAGCAGATTTTTTAATGGAATATCTCCATATGTGTACCGAGGCCCATTTTTACAACTATCACTCCTATGTTCTAATGGTACATTGTTGAGCTCATCGTGTTTAAAGGCTAATTGATGATTAGAAAACCTGTGTGAGTTTTCATGGAAAACATGAAATCGTCTGTGTGACCCCTTTTGAACGGAAGTGTATATACATGTATACAAAAACCTGTAAGTCCTGATTGTGCAACGTAGTTGTGTGATGTCACTGCAGGCCATCGACAGCATCCACCAGGTGGGAGTGTACTGTCTGGCGCTGGTCCCCGCCAACACGCTGCCCAAGGCCCCACTGGGGGGCATCCACATCTCGGAGACCAAGCAGCGCTTCCTGGAGGGCTGCCTGCACCCCTGCAACGTGCTCATGTGCCCCCACACCTGCGTCACTAACCTGCCCAAGCCCCGGCAGAAACAAGCCGGTAGGTGGACGGTCATGAGGACCATGCAAATGATAATAATGAACAGTGATGAGTGTGATGAGGATAACGTGACACTGACTGGTGCCGTTGGTCTCGGGGCGGGGCACAGAGGTCGGTCCAGCTTCCATGATAGTGGGAAACCTAGTTGCTGGGAAGAGGATCGCCCAGGCCTGCGGGAGAGACCTGTCCCAGCTGGAGGACAATGACCAGGCACGTAAGGTAGATAGCAGCTCCATTCCACCTCCACAGAATCAGGTAAGAGAGTCTCTTGCATCTCACTGAACACGTAAGGTAGATAGCATCTCCATTGCACCTCCACAGAGACAGGTGAGAGAGTCTCTTGCATCTCACTGAACACTTAAGGTAGATAGCATCTCCATTCCACCTCCACAGAGTGAGTTGAGAGAGAGTCTTGTGCATCTCACTGAACACGTAAGATAGAAAGCATCTCCATTTCACCAGCACCTCCGCAGAGACAGGTGAGAGAGAGAGAGAGTCATACTATCAACACGTAAGGCGTTCAAACTAAACCAATCCATTCTGAGTCAGCGATCATGGGGATGCGTCTTAGCAAGGGTGCTGTCTAAATGTTACTTGTCCATTTTTGCCTGAACTAATTAAGTAGGAAGACTCTTATCTTTGAACCTTCTGTTCACCTCTGTGTCTGTGCTCATGAGATCAGCTCACACACACACACCAGTGTCGTAACTGCACTCAAAACGGTTTTGTACATTGTACAATGTCGACATTTAACTTCCCTTGCATACTTGAAGCATGACGTCTTGTTCGCTCGAGCCTCATCAGCAATATGTCCCTTAATGTGTGAACACATTTATCCGGCCATACATACGGACTGTAGATTCAGCTCCATGGAATGCTTCTACGCTTATTGACTCTCCCACCAGTTCAGCTCCTTCTCTCATGCCCTCGCTCCACTGCATCCTTCATGAGCCGGTCGTGGGGTCAGAGACAGCTCCACATGCCCACCTCATCCAAGTCTGACCGCTCCTGCTCTGTCTCTGCTCCACAGTTCCTGTACATGCAGGACGTGCTCCAGTGGAGAGCTCAGGCCACCCCTGACCACCCTCTCTTCCTGGTGCTCAACGCCAAGGTACTTCCCCCCTGCTGTTGATGACTAATGGCTCTTATCTGAAGGAGCCCAGAGTGTTGCTTCATCAGCACGACCAGCTCCGAAAGAGACCTTTAGACTTTTACTGAAGTATCCAAAAAAGAGACAATGGCTGTTGGTAAATGTTTGATAGGTGTACTAAATCAGAAGTAATTAGTCCAATATAAGTGATAAGTTATTAATAGTTTGCTCTATTTATTAGTTATTAATTAGTCTTTATTCAACCATTTATAAGTTAATTTAAGTTAAAGTGACAGATTCTTAGTTATAAGGTAATTACCAGTGAGGTACATTATTTATGACTTCATTATTAAGTAAAATGTAGTAATTTGTGTTGTTTAATCCCAACTCCTGAGTTAATGCAGGGGTCTTAAATGAGTTGTCATTGCTTATATTGGATCCCTCCATGTCCCCATGTTGTCCAGGATGCGATGTAGTGTGTAGACGTGTGCTCCAGTGTGACCGTACTGTGTTTGTCAACCAGGGCGCGGTGGTCAACTCCGCCTCGTGTCTACAGCTCCACAAGAGAGCCGAGAGGGTTGCCGTGGCACTCACGGAGAAAGGTCGCCTGAACGCCGGTGATCATGTTGCTCTGGTGTACCCGCCAGGTAACGTAGGACCAACCTCCACCCCTTTCTCCCTTCTCCTTCCACCTCCTCCACTTCTCCTTCCACCTCCTCCATTTCTCCTGCCACCGCCTCCGCTGCCTCCTCCTCCTCCTCAAAATCCTCTACTTCTTCTTCCACCTTCTCCTCTGCCGTTCTTCTCCTCCTCCTCAGCCTTCCTCCTATTTTTTCCACCTCCTCCTCTGCCGTTCGTCTCCTCCTCCTCTGTTGTTCGTCTCATTCTCCTCTGTTGCTCATCTCCTTCTCCTCTGTTGTTCGTCTCCTCCTCCTCTGTTGTTCGTCTCCTCCTCCTCTGTTGTTCGTCTCCTCCTCCTCTGTTGTTCGTCTCCTCCTCTGTTGTTCGTCTCCTCCTCTGTTGTTCGTCTCCTCCACCTCTGTTGTTCGTCTCCTCCACCTCTGTTGTTCGTCTCCTCCTCCTCTGTTGTTCGTCTCCTTCTTCTCTATTGTTCGTCTCCTCCTCCTCTGCTGTTCGTCGCCTTCTCTGTTGTTGGTCTCCTCCTCTTCCTTTAGTCTCCTCCACCTTTCCCCACCTCCTCCTCCTCAGCCTTCCTCCTCCTTTCTCCATCTCCTCCTCTGCTGTTGCCATATCTGATGAGTTGAATGTATATCCTCTCAGCCTTTATGTTAGCATGTTGTAGAAAGACCGTCTTTGCTTCTCTCGGTCAGTCTGCCGTCAGACTGACCGAATGTGTTGAGGGGTGTCGCCGGCCAATCACAGAAATTTTGGTATTTTCTTTGTCTAATGGGGATCCAAGTTAATGGTATCTGGAGTGCAAGGCCCGGTTCTTCTGACTCATGAGTGAGGATCCACCCACGGCTCTCAATAGTGCTTTTTGTCACTGTGTTCAGGGATCGACCTGATCGCCACCTTCTACGGCTGCCTGTATGCTGGCTGCGTCCCGGTCACCGTGAGACCCCCCCACCCCCAGAACCTGGCAACCACCCTGCCCACCGTCAAGATGATCGTAGAGGTAAGGCTCTGGATAGAGCTCCTCACTGCAGCACTGCGCACCTCTCATCCCATCCCACTCTGCACAATGGTCTGCAATATTCACTGGAACCACAGGGAATAATATTCACTGGAACCAGTGGGTTTAGTATTCACTGGAACCACTGGGTTTAATATTCACTGGAACCACTGGATTTTATATTCTCTGGAACCACTGGGTTTGAGATGATCATGTGATTTATCTTTGTGTGTGTGTGCATGTGTGTGTGTGTGTGTGTGTGTGTGTGTGTGTGTGTGTGTGCTTGTGTGTAACAGGTCAGTAAGTCAGTGTGTATCCTGACGACTCAAGCAATAATGAAGCTGCTCAAATCCAAAGAGGCTGCTGCCGCCGTAGACGTTAAAAGCTGGCCTATGGTCCTGGACACAGGTAAAACACACACACACATACACACACACAACCACACACACACACACACACACACACACACACACACACACACACACACACACACACACACTAAAGAGCAACTCATCTCCACGCCTACAATGCATCCTGACGGTCTCCCTCCATGGTGACCTCCAGACGACCTTCCCAGGAAGAGGACCCCCCAGCTCTACAAGCCCCCCACCCCGGAGATGCTGGCCTACCTGGACTTCAGCGTCTCCACCACGGGCATCCTAGCAGGAGTCAAGGTACCCGCAGCGACCGGCTCTCCTCTCACGGGGCAGAATGGTCCCGGCTAGTGTGGGGGGGGATGTAGCGTAGGGCAACGGTGTTTGACCAGAGGGGAACCGTTGGGGCCTATAGGGCCCTCAGATAGGGCTCTCTTGGACTTCAGAGAGGGCCCTCTAGGCCCCAAGTAATTATAATTATTTTATTTTTATTTTATTATGTTTATGAAAATCTAAACAAAAATGTTTCAAAGGAAATAGACCCTTTAACCTGCCTAATCAATTAGTGTTTGGATGTTAAGGGTTAAATGAAAGAAGCCCCTTTGTCAGACAAACTTGGGGAGTTATTTACAGGAAGACCCAAAGACCTTAAATTGGTTAAGAAAACCAAAACTTTTGAAAGGCATTTCAACTCCACCAACCATTGCAAAACCCGTGGAAGACGGAATCAGCAAGGAGCAAAAGCTTTACTTTCAGTGTTTGATGCGTCTGCCGTCATAAGTTTTGCGCCCCGGGCCTCTGCCTATATATATATGTCTACAGTGTTTCCCCCAGTAAATGTCTTAGTCAAGGTGGTCAAGGGGGGGGGGGTCTCCCTGGTTAAATTCAATTTAAAAAGCTTGTCACGACCATTGTTGTGAACACGATGCATTATTGATCTTTATTTTTACACCTGATGGAAGTATGTTTTCTTTCCCTACGAGAGTTTTCTACTTTGTTAATGCATAATAATTAAAAAAAAATAATAATAATAAAAAAATATATATATATTTTTTTTTTTGATAATTTTTTTTATTTATTTTATATACATTGGTAGTCAAGGCGGGGCCCTATTGTTGATAAGGGGGCCGCCTTAACAACACAGTGCTGGGGGAAACACTGGTCTATATATTCTACTGAAGTGCACACACAGCTTGTGATGATGTGATTATTTGTCAGGAGGATTTTCATCTTGCTTAAGAGAAGCTGTTTTTAGTCTTGGTGACAACTCTCACTCTCTCCGTGCTGTTTGCTTGTTACATTGCTCAGGCTGGACTAGTTATTCATGTTGTTTCAGAGCTGGAAGTGTCACAGGTATCCCTGGCAGTATGTGTCCAGAGAGGACACATTAAGTAAAAGGGGACCTATTATGCTTTTTCGACTTTTATGACCTATAAACGTTGTTAGAATGATTGATGGTCATGTTTAACCATGCTAAAGTGTCAAATAATGACGTACATGCATTTCGACGCATTCCCTGCTGACAGTCTGGGGTGGCTGTGCAGAGCGCTAAACACTCGAGACAACGTTTGCGATTCACTTGTTCACATTTCCGGGAAATCATCTACGTAGAGGCACTCCTGCCACGCCCCCATATGCCTGGTCAAATCTGCCCGCACGCGCGCTTCAAGGAAGGTAACCAATCACAACGGAGTTGGGTTGGCAGGAGGGGGGCGAGGGGGCGGAGAAGGACGACACCGAGCGTTGACAGAGAATGCTGAAAGCGCCCAGCTGAGAGGAAGAGTTTCCCGAAAATCTACATTGTTTTTTGTGCTGTGATTCGTGTCAGGTTGCGCTATAGGAGTCATTAATAAGAAATTAAGAACAGAAAAGTAGTATAATAGGTCCTCTTTAAGCTGCTGGTCTGCTTTTTTCGTTGTGGGAAATGGGGGTCAGACAAGATTTAAGAGTCACTGTTCGCTACATTGTTTGACTACCAGTGGAACGGGTTCTGGGTTTGATCCTGTGTATCCTGAGTCTACGAAAGGCATCTTTGAGCGAGCTGCCCTCCCTGCTCATTGATGACCTCTGTCTGTCGTCGCTGTAAAGCCACATTCCACCGCAGTGCTTTCCCCAGGAGCTAGGGCCCTCTGGAGGAGCTCCACCGCAGGGACCAGGGTGTACATTAAGTTCCGAGACATGAGAAATGATTTGACCCCCAAAAAAGGCCCTCCTCAGGGGTCAGTACTTTCTAAAGTACAGGACTTTGGGGCCGGGCGTGCAGCGCTGAACATGGTAACCCATGATATGTCGTGAATTCTCAGCATTTTATTTCAGCAAACTGACTGATTAGGTGTTCGTAGAGTATCCGTGGCCGCCCAGATTGAAAAGGAAATTCTGAAACTTGGTGTACATGCCTTATTTTGCATGCTGTACATTTTTGCAACCGGGACCCATTTCTTTTGTCCAGTGATTTTGTGGTCCAGTGAAAATTCGTGAAAACTAACACAAGATCTATGGACATGACTGTTACGCGCCAGACCTACCGCACTCACTATTTATCCGGGTAGTCAGCCCGTAACCTAATGTACTGTATGTCCCTACGTGGTGCGTTGAACTTGAGATATGTTCCTAAACCTTCTCTGGGTGAGTGCACTCTTACCTATCTAGGGAGTTAGGTGCTAGGTACTCACCGCAGGTCCACAGCCACCGTAGACGAACAGCTCTCTCCGTGACGCGCCGCACCGGCACCTTGTATCCAGGTGACTGTGTTAATCCCACAAACTCAGGCCCCGTTTACACGAGGACGCTTGCGGGTAAAAACTACAAAATATTTTATCTGAAGTGCCTTTCGTTTAGATGGTGACAGCTTTTTTTGGGGCATGAAAACGCATAAATCTGAAACCACCCTCCAGAGTAGAAAAGTTGAATACGCTCCGCCGTAGCGTTTCCGTCTACAATACCAAGACGCAAAACACTGCTCAGATCTGCTCACGTCGAATTCCACACACTTTTGCATCACCGTATGCACGCAGATTTCCTCCCGAAAACGCTTGTCTAAGCGCGGAATAAAAAGTCGAGACGCGACGCCACTTTTGCGTCTTCTGTTCAGACCGTCATCGTGTAAACGTAGCATCAGAGTCTCACCTGCAGAGGGCCACCTCCAGAGACTCTCAACCCAGAGTCTCACTTCCTGGCTCACCTGCCGCCTCAGCTGTTGCTATTTACCGCTAATGAGCACCTCAACACCCACCCCTCTGTGTGATGTCAGTACGGACCCTAACCATGAGCACACTAAAGCTATACCTAATCATAACAATGACCAATTCACGATGGTTAACTGCTGTTCCAGATGTCCCATGCTGCCACCAGTGCCTTGTGTCGCTCCATCAAGCTCCAGTGTGAGCTCTACCCCTCCAGGCAGATCGCCATCTGTCTGGACCCCTACTGTGGCCTGGGCTTTGCTCTCTGGTGCCTCTGCAGGTAATAGCTAGCACTGCAGTCTTCACTGGGTTCATTGTGTCATCTCACTTGTTAATTGTGTTTGTATTTGATGACACGTGTGTGTGTGTGTGTGTGTGTGTGTGTGTGTGTTCTGCATGCTAACTGTATTGTGTGTGTGTGTGTGTGTGTGTGTGTGTGTGTGTGTGTGTGTGTGTGTGTGTGTGTGTGTGTGTGTGTGTGTGTGTGTGTGTGTGTGTGTTCTGCATGCTAACTGTATTGTATGTGTGTGTGTTTGTGTGTTCTACTTTCTAACTGTATTGTGTGTTTCTCCAGTGTGTATTCAGGCCACCAGTCCATCCTGGTGCCCCCTCTGGAGCTGGAGACCAACGCGTCTCTGTGGCTGTCTGCCGTCAGCCAGTACAAGGTCCGCGTGACCTTCTGCTCCTACTCTGTCATGGAGATGTGTACCAAGGGGCTGGGCTCGCAGACCGAGGCCCTGAGGGTCAGTACCTCACACACACTGCTGCGGTCCTCTTCAAGACGGACAATCAGCAACAACCTGTCGAGATATATATATATATATATATTGGGTTATTTTTCATCTCTCTCTCTATATATATATAGAGAGATAGAAGATATAGATATCTATCTATTTATATATCTACATATATATGCATCTATAAATATATATGCATATATGAGTCAGCAGAGTGGTCCACAGCCGCGCTACGTCCACACCATCACGTCCAGCCGGCCTGCAGACCCTCATTGTACCCAGCCCCTCCTACTCTGAGCCATCCCCCATGTCTTGTGTGTTCCAGCTGAGGAACGTCAACCTATCCTGCGTGCGGACGTGCATGGTGGTGGCGGAGGAGAGGCCGCGCATCTCCCTCACCCAGACCTTCTCTAAGATCTTCAAGGACTTGGGGCTCTCCACCAGAGCCGTCAGCACCACCTTTGGGTGCCGTGTCAACGTGGCCGTCTGCCTGCAGGTGAGGGGGGGAAGGGGGAGCAGGGGGAGATGAGAGGAGAGTAGAGGGGGAGTGGGGAGGAGGGGGAGAGGGGAGGATGGTGGGGAGAGGAGGGCGAGGAGAGGCTGGTGGGGGGGGGGAGGGGGAGAGGAGACAGTGGTGGGGAGGGGTGAGGTTGGTGGGGAGAGGAGAGGGTTTTAGCGAGAGGAGGGGGAGATGGAGGTAGAAAGAAAGGAATTAGGGGCAACAAGTAGGTGGAGGAGCAGAAAGAGGGACAGGCGGACAGGCAGAAGGGAAGGAGGTGGAGGAGGGAGGAAGAGGGGTGAGGTTATCGAGGAGGAGGAGTGGGCAAGAGTGAGGTCGGTGATTGATTAAGAGTATTGGTAATGAGAGTCCATGTCCTGCAGCCCGTTCTCTCTTGATGGTTTTCTGTCCTGTGGTTTGGTTTTTTTCACTCCCATGGTCTGACTGTATATATCTTCTCTCTTTTTCTGTGATTTCTTTCTCCTTTTGTGATCCTACTTTTGTTTCTAATTTGTCACGGCCCAACTCTAATCATTTCCATGATGAATGTGCGTGTCTGAATGCATTTATGTGTATTGTGTATATCTGTATGTGTATATCTGTGTGTGCGTGTATAAATGTGGTGTGTGTGTGAATGTACTTTTGCATGTGTGTGTGTCCACGTGTATATCTCTGGTCTCTTCCTGTACCTGTGTCCCCCTGGGCAGCCCAACCGGCTGGGGAAACTAGCTGAGCAGGTACCGAGGGCCAATGGGGCTGCAGCTGCTAGCTGGGCTACTCGCTGCTAGCTGGGCTACTCGCTGCTAGCTGGGCTACTGACTGCTAGCTTAGCTACTGATTGTTAGCTGAGCTACTGGCTGCTAGCTGGGCTACACACTGCTAGCTGGGCTACGGACTGCTAGCTTGGCTAATGACTGCTAGCTGGGCTACTGACTGCTAGATGGGCTACTGGCTACTCGCTGCTAAATGGGCTCCTTTCTGCTAGCTGGGCTACTGGCTGCTAGCTGCTAGCGGGGCTACAAGCTGCTAGCTGGGCCACTGGCTGCTAGCTGGGCTACTGGCTGCTAGCTGGGCTACTGGCTACTCGCTGCTAGCTGGGCTACTGCCTGCTAGATGAGCTACTGGCTACTCGCTGCTAGCTTGGCTACTGGCAGCTTGCTTGGCTACTGGCTGCTAGCTGGGCTACTGGCTGCTAGCTGGGCTACTGACTGCTAGCTGGGCTAATGACTGCTAGCTGGGCTACTGCCTGCTAGATGAGCTACTGGCTACTTGCTGCTAGCTGGGCTACTGGATGCTAGATGAGCTACTGGCTACTCGCTGCTAGCTTGGCTACTGGCTGCTAGCTTGGCTACTGGCTGCTAGCTGGGCTACTGGCTGCTAGCTGGGCTACTGGCTGCTAGCTGGACTACTGACTGCTAGCTGGGCTAATGACTGCTAGCTGGGCTACTGGCTGCTAGACAGGCTACTGACTGTTAGCGGGGCTACTGAATGTTAGCTGGGCTGCCCCCTGCTAGCTGGGCCGCTGACCGCTAGCCGGGTTACTGGCTGTTAGCTTGGCTGCAACTGCTGGCGTATCTAGGAATGGGAATTGATAAGAATTTCACGATTCCGATTCTGCTTATTGATCCGATTCCTTATCGATTCTCTTATCGATTCTCATTGGGTGAGAAAATAAGTACAAATGTGTTTGTTTGTATTAAATCTCTTTAATATCTGATCAGAAGTGCGTCTAGTATTAGGAAATTGTACATTTTCAAATCAATTGGTCTAGACAGGTTTTATACAGAAATTCTTGAGTTGAATTTACTACCTTTTAATATCATTTTTAGTACCTTCACCATATTTTTTAAAGGTCCCATGACATGAAAATCTCACTTTGGGAGGTTTTCTAACATAAATATGAGTTCCCCTAGCCTGCCTATGGTCCCCCAGTGGCTAAAAATTGCGTTTGGTGTAAAACTAGCACTAGCTGTTCTGCTCGCCTTTGAAAAAACGGAGGCTCAAGCGCGCTGATTTGGAATGTCTGTGCTCATGACGTCATCAGGAATCTCAGCTCCTCCCCTTACTCTGCCTGGCCCGCCCAGAGACGTTGGCCCGCCAATGAGACTCGACCGTGCGAGCGCCACATGTGTGTGTGTGAATACACACACTGTAACGCAAGTGTTTCTTGTCGGTTCTTTGACGTGTCTTGTATTTCCACAACGAGACTGTCGTGGGGGTTATCTGAGCCATGGTTGAGAAGGAATTGGGGGAAAGCAACTTTGGTTTGACTCGCTGAAGTACATGAACTGCGACATGCCGCCGGTTGCCGCGAGGCACCATCGCCCGGCAGCGGGCAGCCGGCAGCAGGCAGCGCGCGGTTCAGTCGACTGCAGGTTGATGTGAAAGTGGAAGAACCAGAGACGTCGCAGAACCCGACAAAGTCGTTTGTGATTCATAATATCGTCTGGAGGCGCACACAATATGTTATATGATATAGATATCTATGTATTATATGATATTATTTAGATATAGAGCTCCAGGACTGTACCGCAAGTGTTGTACACTTCCTTGTTATTTGGATAACCGTTCTGCTGTTGGTGTGATGGCGCATAACACGTCGGACTCTCGTCTCTGGTATTTCTACAACGAGACTCGTATTGGGGGTTATCTCAGCCAAGGTTGAGAATGAATTGGGGGGAAGGAACTTTGGCTTAGACTCCCTCAAGAACATGAACCACGACAAGGAGGAGAAAGGGATCTTTGCCGGGCAGCGCTTATGCACCTCCGCCTCCGGCGGTGGTCCCTCAGCGGGGCTCAAGCGGGAGACATTCGCCGCCAACAATCCCTTTCTCCTCCATGTCGTGGTTCATGTTCTTGAGGGAGTCAAAGCCAAAGTTCCTTCCCCCCAATTCATTCTCAACCTTGGCTGAGATAACCCCCAATACGAGTCTCGTTGTAGAAATACCAGATACGAGAGTCCGACGTGTTATGCGCCATCACACCAACAGCAGAACGGTTATCCAAATAACAAGGAAGTGTACAACACTTGCGTTACAGTCCTGGAGCTCTATATCTAAATAATATCATATAATACATAGATATCTATATCATATAACATATTGTGTGCGCCTCCAGACGATATTATGAATCACAAACGACTTTGTCGGGTTCTGCGACGTCTCTGGTTCTTCCACTTTCACATCAACCTGAAGTCGACTGAACCGCGCGCTGCCTGCTGCCGGCTGCCCGCTGCCGGGCGATGGTGCCTCGCGGCAACCGGCGGCATGTCGCAGTTCATGTACTTCATCGAGTCAAACCAAAGTTCCTTTCCCCCAATTCCTTCTCAACCATGGCTCAGATAACCCCCACGACAGTCTCGTTGTGGAAATACAAGACACGTCAAAGAACCGACAAGAAACACTTGCGTTACAGTGTGTGTATTCACATTGATGTGGACGTTGAAGAACCAGGAACGTCGGAGAACCCAACGCGGCCGTTTGAGATTCATAATATCGGCTCACACAGCTTTTGGCCGTGATAATATATATTATATGATATAGATATCTGTGTAGGCTATATGATAATATTTAGATATAGAGCTCCAGGACTCCCGTGTGTTCTAGAATATTTACAGAACACGGCTAAAGGCTGTGTGCGCCTCGCCATTGCGATACATCCACTGTAAACAGAGCGCATGGTGGCTGCAAGCTGCTCAGGGCCACACCCCCACCCTCCTCCTTGACACGCCCACCGAAACAGCGCATTTGGGGGAAGCTCAATGTGCGACTTGCTCAGAGTGGCTGTAACTCTGCACCACGGCTGAATTTAGGGAACGTCTTTGAATACTGGGTTAGTTGCCCACTAATACCTATATTAAAGAATACATAAAATAGCATGTCATGGGACCTTTAATACCAGCATGACTTCAAGAGAGAGACCATTGGAGTTGATCCATTAATCCATTGGAGTTGGATTAATGTCACAACGGGACTTGGTCCCTAGTTTTTAATCAATATGTCACAAAGTAGACATAGACAGAGAGTGTCAGAGAGAGAGAGTTTTTGTGTCAAGTGTTGAAGTTAAGTTATAATTACCTCGTTAATATTGTTATCACAGTGTTAAGGTTTTGCATGAAATAGTACCAAGTAGTACTGTGGTACACACAACACTAGCCGGGTTAACATGGACACTTCAGATCCGATTCGATTTCTAATCGGAATAGATCTATTCATATCTTGCAATCAGAATGTACTGTATATAGGCCTATGGCATTTACAAAAGTGGTAAGCTTACATTCGTATATCTCTCGCACACAACCGTTGTGTTGGTCTGGACTTATATGATATGTAAGGGATAATGTTATAGTACAGAACGCCGGTCATTATCGGGTAAATAAGCCCAGACAGGGCGAACCGGACCGCGATGCGAAGCGAAGGTGTCTTGCTTCGCCCTGAAGGGTCTTCTTTTCGATAATGACCGGCGACGTTCTATACATTATTACACGGCTCCTTGCCAAAACAGCAGAGAAATAGTCCACCAAAGACGTCGACTTCGCTTAGAAACTGGACACGCTGGGGTTGATAAGTTACCAGACTTACAGAGTGAGAAGTAAGACGTGAATCAGGCAAAAAATCCACTTTCCTTGACAGTGGTCAAGTTCGGTATGCATAAAAGTACCGACTGACCTATTGCGAAATACAGCAGCTGCTTTTACCATCTCTCCAAGTTAAAAAGTAGCCGAAGCCACCCCAAACCAATCGGAATATACATGTCGACTATAGCGGACTACACCACTTCTTCTATTCCGCATGGAATTCTGTTCCGATCAGAGAATTGTATTCCGATTGAGCCGTATAGGCCTATAATATAATTTTTTATTCTGATTGAGCTGTTCTTCCACAGAAATTGCACTTCCAACCGTATTAATAAGACTGATTATCCCATTTATTCTACTTCTTGCTTGCCAACATAATAAAACAATTCAAATACTTCACTGATCATGCTTTTTCTTATTCGTATTGCATGCTTATTAAATGTATACTCTGTTTGAGTTAATCTCCCTCAAAAAGTAGTCCCCTTTAATTACGATTGATCAAACAGGTTTTTGACACCTCTAAGGGCATTATCCCGCTTATACCGGTCACTTGCCAAAGAAAAGGAATTAAGATCATTCATTTATATTTTCATGCGTTTTACAATCCAAATATAAACATCTTCACATAAATAGGACGGACCTTAGCTACGACCTGGGAGGTATTTTAGTCAGCTGAGCTAGAGAGCTAACGTTACATTTATAATTCGAAATTCGTCCCAGCCTTTATACCACAGATACTATATGGTCTATAGCATATAACCGCGTTTTCTGATTACAGTTTAATGTAACAGTAAGCTGACAACATTGCTAATTAACACCGCAACTGCAAATTAACCACACGGAGATAACCGTGGCAACCGGTCAAACAAATGTTCTTTTTGCGCTCATTCTTAAAGATCGATTCCTCCAGCCAGAGGTCCGAAAATTTGCATTTCCCCATTCTTTCAAATTACTTTGAACTAACAGAAGCAAACTCGCGAAGTGGATATAAACTATGGAGCCAGTTTCCTGCCATAATTCAAACCTGAAAAAATAAGTTTCAAAGGCTTGTAAGTCTGGGTTTGAAAACTCAACACCTTGTAAAAAAGGTTTTGCAACACTGAAAAAGGAGATTATATCCTGAAAGAAATTCAAACAAAAATTCAAACATCTGTAAACATGATTTTGTGTTAGATTTTATCTTCTTCATCATTTTCACCAACACATTTTCAAAGTATTTTTTTTTCACAAACATGTTTTCAAAGTTCAAACAATTTCACCAGCGCATTTGCAGAGTTTCAAATCTGGCACTGTTCTAACAGTGTATTTCATTGTTTCCCGGTTTTGAAACCTTGTAAATGGGATTCTCTAAACAGGTGTTCATACATTGAGAAATACGTTTTGAAAGGTTGAATATTTATTTTTAAAAACTTGTAAAGGTGTACGTTTACGCCATTGCAATGTATTTTTTCAGAACTGACTTTTCAGCACTGACTTTTCAGAGATTTGACCACACAGGGGCAAGCTTTGAGTCACGTGAATATTGGCAGTGTTCTGTCGCGCATTTGTTTTGAAACTCCTGACAGTCAAAGTCTGAAGAAAAAAAAAACGTTCCTGGGGGCGGGACCATTTAGCTCTAAACCTATTGGTTGCTCTCAGCTGACGTACATTCCAATCACATTCTTGTCATCGGCAGAGCACTGTCAATCATGCACAGCCCGGTGAACGGCACATGTACATCCTTCGTCCCTCCCTTATCCCCATGCGGTCGTTGGCGGATGGGGGAGTCTGGGCGGTGGACTGCGACGGTATGATAGTTGTCTGACCCCTTGGAATGTACTGACGTACATTCCAATCACATTCTTGTCATCGGCAGAGCACTGTCAATCACGCACAGCCCGGTGAACGGCACATGTGATTGGAATGTACGTCAGCCGAGAGCAACCAATAGGTTTAGAGCTAAATGGTCCCGCCCCCAGGAACGTTTTTTTTTTCTTCTGACTTTGAGTGTCAGGAGTTTCAAAACGAATGCGCGACAGAACACTGCCAATATTCACGTGACTCAAAGCTTGCGCCTGTGTGGTCAAATCTCTGAAAAGTCAGTGCCGAAAAGTCAGTTCAGAAAAAATACATTGCAATGGCGTAAATGTACACCTTTACAAGTTTCTAAAAATAAATATTCAACCGTTCAAAACTTATTTCTCAATGTATGAACACCTGTTTGCAGAATCCCATTTACAAGGTTTCAAAACCGGGAAACAATGAAATACACTGTTAGAACAGTGCCAGATTTGAAACTCTGCAAATGCGCTGGTGATATTGTTTGAACTTTGAAAACATGTTTGCGAAAAAATAAATACTTTGTAAATGTGTTGGTGAAAATGATGAAGAAGATAAAATAGAACACAAAATCATGTTTACAGATGTTTGAATTTTTGTTTGAATTTTTTTCAGGTTATAATCTCTTTTTTCAGTGTTGCAAAACCTTTTTTACCAGGTGTTGAGTTTTAAAACCCAGACTTACAAGCCTTTGAAACTTTTTTTTTCAGGTTTGAATTATGGCAGGAAACTGGCAACATAATAAACCACCTGACGTCTCTGCCCGTTGCAGCAGTGTGAACTGCCCAGTTTTAGAACGTCGCAGCCCTTCTCGTCAAAAGGAGTTGCAAGGAGTTGCGACGCAAATCTTTGGTCTGAACAAGCCAGCCAGTTTGTTTCAGCGCACGCACCACGTGACATCATTGATATCTCCCAGGTCCTAATCGCAACATAAAAATTAATCCACGCAAGTTTTAGAAATTTTAAGAGATATGCCTGGAAAACTCATAGGCCTTGTTGGAAATGTAATACCTCGTCAGATGACGTTTATTACTTTTTAATACTTTTAAAAGGCCTTAATTTGGGCTAATTTCATTTACTACCTTTTAATACCTTTAACAACCCTGCTAGACAAAGAAATATATGTTTGGCTTTTTAAGCAAAAATGCCATCATTATGTGCCATAAAACTAAAAACACAGTAAAGAGCTTGTGCCTTTTGCAATGCTAACAGTGCTCATTTGCATTCAACTTGTAACAAAATTCAACTGACATAAACAAAATGAAGTGTTGATTAGACAGAGATTAATTAGATGGGCCTACCTAATAAACCGTTCGAACACACAAGACCGCAAACCATAACAACGCCGGTAAACAAACCCCGAGAAGCCCAATCCCTATGAGAGCCCCCCACGCTACGGCCATCCGGAGGCGCACAGAGCTGTTGGCCGTGATATTATACATACAATTATATTATATCATATACTATTATATATAGAGCTCCGGGAGTCGCAAACTGCAACAATCACTATCTCCTCCATGCTGCAGTTCACCCCGGACTGCACTGCACTGAGTTTGTCGGTTGAACGCTGATTGGCTGTTATGTTACACATGTCACTCAGTTGTCACGCTGTTGAACGCTGATTGGCTGTCATCACGACAAAAACTGTCGCCGGTTTTCTCTCGCGAAAAATTCGCTCGATACCCGTCTCTATATTCACTTTGTATGGGATCTTGTCGCCCCGTCGCGTTTGGTGTGAACGCACAATGCGCTTCTTCCTCGGCGGCGCCATGTGTGACGTCATGACGCATTTGCCGCGACCGGAACCGATAAGCGGAATTGTTAAAGCTGACCTATTATGCTTTTTCGATTTTTATAACCTATAAACGTTGTTATAATGATTGATAGTCATGTTTAACCATACTAAAGTGTCAAATAATGACGTACATGCATTTCGACGTATTCCCTGCTGACAGTCTGGGGTGGCTGTGCGGGGCGTAGCCATCTTTTCAGAAGTGAGGGGGACAAATTGTTCAGAGGTCTATTGAGTGATTTATCATCCTCTCGCATTCAGTTGCACTTCCATAGTGGCTACATAACCACAAACAGCACAGCACCAGGGGACCGACTTTAGTTCTTTAAGATGATGTAGGCTACTATCAAAATCTAAAGTTAAAATCTAAAGCTGCCAAACTCTGGTTGAGTTGACACAGAATGACCCTCGAGCATCTACAGGTAAAGTAACCAGATAATAAGTGCCAAATGTGCCAACACTGAACACGAAAAGTTCTGGAAAACGCCATTCCTGTTTCAAATTATCAGCGCCAAAATGGAATGGAAGTGACAGGGTAATAAGCCACATCATTTAATTGAATGGCAAGAAGTGACAAGTGAAAGTGACGACAATAAACATATTGAAGATGTAGCTATTTTACATTTGCCGTCGTCAATTAGTACAACACAGATGTGCAAAATTTATCAAGACTAAGACAAATGGTATGACCTATACCTGCTTCCTTTAAAACAGAAATAGTGCAGTAGTCAAATAATATCAGCAAATAAATAATAAACAAAAAGTCTCTTTGAATATAAACTAAACTAATCTTAGAGTCACTCTTATCCTATAGACATTTCCTTAGCCACTTATAATTTCTCCTGCAATGATATAGATCAGGGATGGGCAACTGGCGGCCCACCTCACTCAGTGCGGCCCGTATCCTCACTCAGTCAGGCCCGCACATAATAAAAAAAAAAGAATAATAATAATTGATCGAGTTACAGAAAACTCGGTCAAGAAAGATGAGAAGAATTCATAGAATTCGAAGGCAAACCCATGCGTCTAGTTTGCTTAGAAGCGATATCAGTTATTAAAGATATTCACTTAAGTCGCCACTACAACTACTACAACTGCTTGTTGGGTTTGAGTTCATTGAGTTGTTGCACTTAATGTTGGGCCACTGTTTTTCCGTTTTTTTACTTCATTGAATGATGATGTATGTGAGCCCTTTGCACTGATAAAAATACTGACCATTCATGTGGCTGTTTTAGCATGGAAAACATGAAATGAATGTATGTTGGTTCAATTAACATACCGTACATAGGTTATGATTCTGGATGATTTTTTAGGTAGTGGCCATCCCCAAAATGCACCAGAATACAGGAAATCATATCTACAAAATTCAAAATTGTGTAGCTTCTCTCAGCTCACGTTTAGTTGAAGTGTGCAGTCGTGTGGCCCTCCGATGGTTATGATGAAAAATGTGGCCCTCTTTATCATGAAAGTTGCCCATCCCTGATATAGATAATAAATGTTCAAAGCAAAACTTATAAATAGTATTAAGTTTAGTATGGTGACGTAGCTGTGGAAATTAATCGCAAAGTCACTTTTATCCTATCGATAGTTTCTCCTCAACTGCTGTGAAGACTCCCTGTTCATTCCTGCTGCTGCTGGACTCTGGTCTCCTCCCTGACCCTGCTCTTTCTATTGTATGAAGATTAAAAAATATGTGCAAAACAACCGTGAGCACAAGTTATGTGCAGAAATGCGAGGAGTGGGTTTATTCCTAGGTGGTTGAGTAGCCAAGTAGGAGTATTGTTACTTTAGAATAATATAATAAAAAAGTATTTTGCAGTAAAACAACTCTTAAGAGTACAATTTATCCAATAAGTTACTCAAGTAAATGTAACTGTAAATGTAAATGTAACTAGTTACTATCACCTCTGCACCAAGCAAGCAATTTAACATAGGTAACAGTTAACAATTGTTAACTAGCTTAACTTGATATATTGACATCTGCAACCATCATTTAGTTAGTTGGTCATCATTTAGTTAAACAACATGCAACAGCATTACTCAACTTCGAAAAAACAAACCGTGTTCGGTATGTTCGGCTGCTGGTTTGCTGAACATGCTTGAAACAGATCTGAATCAACGTCTCTGTGATTAAATCACAACACGACAGCGGTGTTTGCCGCCTGGCGCCACCTGCTCATGGTGCGTTCAAAAGCGGCTCGGAAAAACGTGTTTCCACGTGTAAAATGAATTGAATGGTTGTAATGGCTTTAAAAAGTGCGGGGGACAGAGGGCACAGATACGGGAAGTGCGGGGGACATGTCCCCCGTGTACCCCGCGTCCGCTACGCCCATGGCTGTGCAGAGCGCTAAACGCTCGGGACCTCGATTGCGATTCACTTGTTCACATTTCCGGGAAACATCTACGTAGACGTACTCCTGCCACACCCCCCTTTGCCTGGTCAAATCTGCCCGCGCGCGCGCTCCAAGGAAGGTAACCAATCACAACGGAGTTGGTTTGGCAGGAGGGGGGCGAGGGGGAGGAGAAGGACGAAACGGAGCGTTGACAGAAGGCTGAAAGCGCCCAGATGAGAGGAAGAGTTTCCCTAAAATCGACATCGTTTTTTGTGTATGGTTAAACATGACTATCAATCATTATAACAACGTTTATAGGTCATAAATGTCGAAAAGCATAATAGGTCCCCTCTAAGCAGGCTTGCTAATGATTCCAAGGAATCGGTTTACTCGGCACCGTTTCTGAACAAGAACCGGTTCTCGATTCCCATCCCTAAGCGTATCTGCCCCCTGCTAGTGGGGCTGCAACTGCCAGTGGGGCAGCTGCGTGCTAATGCTGCTATGGCTTCTGTTGCTGCGTCGGGCTGCCTCTGTGTTGGAGCAGTTGCTGTCGTTGTTTGTTGATGATGGCGTCAACAAAAAATTTGGACGTTTCAAGGATGCCTCTTGTTTGTCCCCCTAACTATCTTATTTTCTATTGTCCTTAACTTTGACAATAACAAGTGTGGCTGAACCTCAGAATGTCAAAGTCACATGCTGCACCAGTAATGTTTAGTGAATGAGTGATCTGCTATAACCCATGTAGTTTCACTAAGCTTGACGTCCGGGTTATTCCATGTGTCACATAACCCAGACATGTGCTTGGTTTGACATCACATGATTGGTTGTTATTAGTCGTTGAGAAGAGAACTATGTTCCACAGAGCCTCAGAGCATCGAACAGTGCTTCATGCTCACCGTAGTCATCAGACTGGACATATTAATGTAAGGTCAGAAGAAGGCCGACCAGCTCAGATCTTGGTTCTTGATCTACTTTCTTTCGCTTCGTATTTGTTTTCGATCAATCATGCTGTTGGTGGCCTGGCCCTTCAAGAGCGTGAGTGACGACCAGAAACTCAGGCAGCAGCGGTAAACTGTAACAAACAGGTTAAGGATTTCAGATCAACAGCTTGTAGAAGTACCACTGTAGAACACACTCATTAAGATCCCCTACAGAGAGCTTCTTCCTCTCATAGCTACCAGGAACTCCGGCCCTTGCCTCTCCTGGTTTATGGCCCATGCTCTGTGCCGTATCCCCCCAGAAGTTCTGCTATCCATTAGTCGGACTGCTTGATCCCAGATCATGACAATCATTCAATCAATTGTTTTGTTAGTTTTCCTATTAGTGTCAACCTGGTCTTTGAAGGAGGTCTGTACTGGCTCTGCTCTAGCGTACCCTCAGGTGTGACAGCAGCATGACAACCTTCTCTAGCTTCAACAATCCAACACAAATCCATCCATGTCATTCCCGTTGCTTCCAATACTCGCTTGCTACTTTAGTTTTGTGGCTTTGGCTTCCAGATCCCCCCCCCCACCACCACCACCACCAGCACCATACACACACACGCACACGCGCACACTCACACACACACACACACACACACACACACACACACACACACACACACACACACACACACACACACACACACACACACACACACACACGTGACATTATCCTTGAGGTGGATCCTGGTCTCACTCTGGTCTCTGTCCCCTGTCTGACCCCTGAATGTCCCCTGTCTGAACCCTGACTGTTCCCTGTCTGACCCCTGTCTGACTCCTGACTGTCCCCTGTCTGACCCCTGTCTGACCTCCAGGGCACGGCAGGACCGGACCCCACCACGGTCTACGTGGACATGAGGGCCCTCCGGCACGACAGGTAGGGCACCTCGTCTCCATGGAGATCTCTGTGGTGATCATCGACTTTCAGAACAAATATCGTATAACAGCAGAATAATGTATAACAACATATATCCATACAGTATATATCCTACCTCGGTGGCTTTCAAACCAAATCAGGATTCATGTTTCTGTTTCCATATGTTTAGTATTGATATCAGCAGTCCGTTATGATATGGAATGGGTGAGGAGTGTTTTAGTTCTGATTGGACGTTTCTCTGCATGACCTGCAGGGTCCGTCTGGTAGAGAGGGGGTCACCTCACAGCCTTCCACTGATGGAGTCTGGGAAGGTACATGCGTGGTCACACCACCTCATACACACACCTTTTCATACCAGGAAATGTCACTTAACAACCAACTCTATAAAACGGTGGCTCCACTAACTGGGCCCCCCCTTCATGTGGTCCTCAGATCCTGCCTGGCGTTAAGGTGATCGTGGCCAACACAGAGACCAAGGGGCCCCTCGGGGACTCCCACCTTGGAGAGGTCAGTCCAGCCTCACATACTTTGATTTCTCTGCTAAAAATTACTAAACTACAGGTGCATCTCAATTAATTAGAATATTGTGGAAAAGTTAATTCATTCAAATAATTCCTTTTAAAAAGTGAATCTCATGTATTATATTGATTCATTCCACAAACAGTGAAATTTGTAGAGCCTTTATTTGTATTCTTTGATTATGGCTTACAGCTCAAGAAAACCCAAAATTCTGTATCTCAGAAAATTAGAATATTAAATAAGACATAAGAAAAACAGATATGAAAGTATGTTCTTGTATATGCACTCAGTACTTGGTTGAGGCTCCTTTTGCATGAATTACTGCATCAGTGGCATTGAGTCGATCAGCCTTTGGCCCTTCTGAGGTGCTATGGAAGCCCAGGTTGCTTCGATAGCGGCCTTCAGCTCGTCTGCATTGTTGGGTCTCGTGTCTCATCTTCCTGTTGATAATACCCCATACATTTTCTATGGGGTTCAGAATAGGCAAGTTTGCTGGCCAATCAAGCACAGTAATCCTTTGGACAATAAACCAGGAATTGGTACTTGGGGAAATGTGGGCAGGTGCCAAGATGCCAATTCCACTCAACTTTCTATGAATATGCTTGGATGCACAGCCTCCTTGTGGAGGCTGTCAATGATTGTCTTCTGCACAACTTTCAAGTCAGCAGTCTTCCATATGATTGTGAAGCCTACTGATCCTTTTCAGGTATTTTTAGGTAATTAGCAGATTAATGTGACAAATTGAGTCTACAATATTGAACTTCACCCAATATTTTAATATTATGAGATACTGAGCTGTAAGCCATAATCATCAAGATTAATACAAATAAAGGCTTGAAATATTTCAGGTTGGGTGTAATGAATCTATATAATATATGACTTTACCCTTTTAAAATTGAATAATTTAAATTAAGTACATTCTCCACAACATTCTAATTTATTGAGATGCCCCTGTATGTTATTTTCTGTCTTTAAAGTATAGCAAATCAGTACTATGTTAAGTAAGACCTGGGCCTGGGCTATCTCAGATGGCCCAGGTCATCTGAGATAAGGGTCTGTCCCTGAGTAAGCCCTGAAGCAGCCTGGGTGTGTGTTTTTCGTTTGTCAGATTTGGGTGAGCAGCCCCCACAATGCAACGGGGTACTACACCGTGTACGGAGAGGAGGCGCTGCACACGGACCACTTCAACACCAGACTCTGCTTTGGAGACACAGTCACCAACTGGGCCAGGACGGGCTACCTGGGGTTCCTGCGTCGCACAGAGCTGACCGACGCCAGCGGAGGTGTGTGGTCCACTCTGAGCATTAGCGGCTGTAGAGAGGCTGATGAGAGGCTTCAGGAGGAGGTGTGTGTCCACTCTGAACACTAGCGCTGTAGAGAGGCTTCAGGAGGAGGTGTGTGTCCAATCTGAACACTAGCGCTGTAGAGAGGCTTCAGGAGGAGGTGTGTGTCCACTCTGAACACTAGCGCTGTAGAGAGGCTTCAGGAGGAGGTGTGTTTCCTCCTCTGGTATCTGACAGCCGCTGGAATCTACTATAACTAATATCGGGTTTTGTTTTGCTGAACTTACTATTATTATTTTCATAATTCAATCATGCTTTGTCTGTCTATCTATCTGTACGGCTGCCTGACTGTCTGTCTATATGTTTGTATGCCTCTTTGTCTGTCTGTCCTCCTGTTTGTCTGCCGATCTGTCTCTCAATCTGTCTGTCCTTCCTTCCTTTCTGTCTGTCTGTCGGTCTCTCCATCTGTCTGCCTGTCTGTCGGCCTGTCTGTCTCGCCGCCTGTCTGTCCCCCTGTCTGCTGTAGAGCGCCACGATGCCCTCTATGTGGTGGGCTCCCTGGACGAGACGCTGGAACTGAGGGGGATGCGGTACCACCCCATCGACATCGAGACCTCCGTTATCAGGGCCCACAAGAGCATCGCTGAGTGGTGAGGACCGCCCATGCTCTGGAACCCTCCCAGGGAGGGAGATCCACTTCAGGGGGGAGTGGAAGTAGCTTGTATGAACTGGTTTACTATCAGTAGAAGGGTGGAGGTGTGAATATGCCTTTTGGCAAGGTGAGTTTAATCATAATGTATGTATCCATCTCTCAAGCGCGGTGTTCACCTGGACCAACCTGCTGGTGGTGGTGGTGGAGCTGGAGGGCTCTGAGCAGGAGGCCTTGGACCTGGTGGCCCTGGTCACCAACGTGGTGCTGGAGGAGCACTACCTGATTGTGGGCGTGGTGGTGGTTGTGGACCCCGGCGTCATCCCCATCAACTCACGTGGGGAGAAGCAGCGCATGCACCTCAGGGACGGCTTCCTGGCCGACCAGCTGGACCCCATCTATGTGGCCTACAACATGTGAGGCGTTGGGGCAGTGTGGCGCCACCGGTAGAGGCCTGTGCCCTTCAGGAAGTCCAGCGTTGCAGGAGGACGAGGTTAGGAGGGCTGCGGGTCATCAGACGGGGGAGGGAAAGGTCAGAAGGCTGAACATCACAGGCCCAAACTCCTCTAAAGGACTGGGAGCAGCTTTTGGTTGGGGTTCAGCTGGGATGTGTTTGTGCTGCAGAACTCCCATGGTCAGGGGAAGCATTGAGTAGCTCTCAGAGCCGTTCACACCACACCATGTCTGCTCTGTGGTTTAGAACGGCTGTGTTCTGCCATCAGTTTTGTCGTCGGGCCCCTTGAACCTAAATCTGTTTGACTCTCATCTGTGTTTTTTCTGAAATCTATTTGGTTCCCAATGTTATGAAAAACTCGTTCTGTCTGGAGTCAGTGATAATTCATGTGGAAGAATGGGTGTTTTCTTAAAGTAAGATTTTATTACAGACTATCAAGCGAAAGGCTACACGCTAATTGAAACGCTACGATATTTGGTTCCCAATAAGGTTTGACTAAATTGTCCTCATGTGTTTATCTAATGTTGATCATCATGTTTGTCAATCATCAATCCTGTTTCTTAATGTTAAAGGATCTGGGTTTCTCATGATAGATGAGTTGATATATCTCGTGAATTTCTTCATGTTAAAAGTGCCGCAGATTGTTCTCGTAACACAACACACTTTTTTGAAAATGAAAACCCTCTGCTGCGGATGAGTTTATCGATTTTGCTTTATATTCTTTCCTATAGTCCCATGATTTGATCAAATAAAATGCAATACAACCAATATGGAAGTTGCAAGATCACAGCAATGCATTCAATACCATAATCCATTATATAAGGATGTTTATAGAAGATATATATTTATACATAGGGATCATTGTGTACAACACTGTTTATTTCTTCTTGTCGTTAACCTCGTCCCACTTGGTTTGTCACAGATATGTTGTGTGGATGTCTCAACTCTCCGCAGTCATCAGTCATTCTGGATGTTGCCAACAAAGTTTGATTTTGTTCTGTTCTTGATTTGCATGTGCTTTATGAGTCCGATTTGTGATAGGCTGCACCAGACCCCCCCCCCCTCCCCCTTCATAATATCTAATGAATATGAAATATGTAAGATAACTTTTATTTTTTATTTTAAATCCACTTTGAAGACAGGCTTCAGGCCTGCTGTAAGTATGTACAGGATTTGTGTAAGTTATTAAGAGACTATCGACGGACACTCCTGGTAGGTTCATAACAAAGACTGGATCTAGTGAACCATGAACTGCCCGCTCACCTGAACTGCAGACATGGTTGGAGTGTTTTTCTACTGAATGACCTTCAGGCTGTGTCCTATGGCTTCAGTCAAATAAAGAAGATTCCATGCAGACTCTGGGATGCTTCTGCTCCGAGAGGACTTACTCCTCATTGGACCATGAGAAGATGCAATTGTCTGGCGTGTGGTTGGTTGTCATTATTTTTCATACCATAATTTCTTATTAAAAGAAAACTTTACTTATACAAGTTGAATGTTTTGTGTTTCATTTGTGTTTACTGACTTGATGTTAGGAACCTGAGCCTCAAGATATTAGCTAATTCCTCTTTTTGAAACATATTTATATTCGTATTTTCTAGTATTTCTACTCCAATGTACTGTTGAAGAAAGAATGCTCAAATACACAATGTGATGAGAATCCTTTGTTTGTTTCCCTTTATTATTCAGTAACATTTATAGAAAGACGATTGGTATATTTCACATATCGAGGAAGTTTTAAAAGGTAATGCCTCCATTTCAATGTGTATATAGAGCAATTCATTTATCCTCAAAGGATTTAATAAAATCAAAAAATGCATCAAAAATAACAATTTTTACATTAACAGTAAAATAATAGAAGTGTATATGGAAACAAAAACTGCAAAGCAGTACATTATTTCAGTGGTCATTAAGGAATCATTAAGTTTGTTGACAGGTTTGTTCAATAATAAAGAGTGAAAAGTGTGTTCACATGACCATAACACTCATACAGCGATGCATATAATTATAAAATTATCCTAATTAAATGATACCTATATATAAAAAAAATCTCAAATGTAAAAAAGATATCTGATCCCACTCTCAGGATTTATTTCCACATTTTGTTTATGGAAATAAAACAAAATATGTTTTTTTTTATATGGCTCTGGAAAACCAACCATTAAAAAAAATAAGACAAAAACAGCATTTAATCACAAATTCTTAATGAACATAAGCCTCTATCATGCACAGAAGCTCTGAAGCCATATCCACAGCTGGCCGCTCGTCCGTTTCCTTGAACTGTTCGTGAGGAATGATAGGGGAAGCATTGTCAGGGTATTGAGTTTTCTTTGCATCCACTCCAAGCAACTTTACACTGTCAACTATTTGAGTCAGCTCCCTTAATCGAGGATCGAAGCAAGCAACTCGTGCCGCCATAATGGAGATGGTGCAGTTAGCAGAACGTTTCCCATTTTTTTTGTACTCTGCAGCGATGAGAGCCTTTTCCATGATTTGGTGAACCTTGAACAAACACCATTCTGTGCTCCCACTGCCAATGTCATTCTCAGCTGCCGCCAAATCCCAGCGTGCCTGCTGCAGCCAACGCTGGGCCTCTGCTCGGTTTGGCCTTGGGACGTTTTCTTGATGTGTCCAGAAGTTGTAACTATAAGAGCGATACTGTTGATAAAATCGCTGCCGGCCATTCCTGTGCCGCCTGGCCTCCTGATTCCAATTTCCATAGAAATCCCTGAAGTTTCCGTTCCATTTAGGCTTTGAGGAATCTGCAGTTTTACCGTTTGTCAGTTCATCAATTCTGTTCATCAGGTATTTAAATGCCTCAGTGGAAATCTCAATGCACTCTGGGTTTTTGTCGGGGTGCCATCTGAGGTACAGTCTTTTTATGGCTGCATGTTTCTCCTCCTTGGAAAGGGTCCAGATTTCTTCCAAACATTTGTCAATTTCCCTTTTGGCTTCATCAAAAGATGCTGGCAACGTCCTGCCAGGTGAGGATGTTTCCTCAGAGAACTCCCCTTTTCCATTCCACTCTGATCCTTCATGTAGCTCCAGTACCATGCAGGATGCTCCTGATTTAATGCTCATCTTTTTCAATTTGGGCTTCTTTTCTCGTATGAACTGATAGAGCTCAAGCGAACTCACTTCGATGAACTCTTTGTTGTTGGTTTGGATTTCATACCTGCGTGACAGTTGTGCGCCCGTGGCTCCAGGCATTTGCTTGACAATAACTGCATAAATGTAGATGTCATTGCTCAAATAGCCAACATGTTCGCCTTCTTCAAAATTATTGAGCATGTTCATATCAAGGCAGTCGAGCCATTCATCTGGGATAACACTCCCAGGTTCTGCTGGGTAGAGAGCAGAGTGGTCCGCTTCTGCGCTGTCATGAATTCCGTGCTTTGCCAGCTTTTGCTGGACCTCCTGCAGGCTGTCACACATCAAAAGAACCCCAAGGACAGGTAGATGATTGGAGGCAAGTTTGTTCCCTAATAGAGCGTTTATCTCTTTTGTCATTGTCAAGTTTATTTCATTCATCACTTTTGGAGCCATGTCATCGTTGTGTTTCAAATAAAAGGTGCATCCTTGTTGTCCTTTTTTGACGTAGACTTCAGCCTCCGCCACTGTATCGTTCAGTGGCTGTTGATCCAAACACAGCTCGGTTTCAAGGCTCCTGCAGCAGATGATTTGAATACAGCCAAAAGTCTGCTCACACATGTTGCCAGCATCTTCTTGTGTGATTTTGCCTTTTGACTGTTCTCTCAGGAGACAGATAAGTCCATGTCGGAAGGCTATAGATGACAGATGTTTCTCAAACCATCCACTGAATTCACAGCTTTTCCCGTACTGACAAATGTGCATGTTTGATTTTCCCAAACGCTCCTCGGTACACTGAGAGAGCATTTTGGGCTGAAGATTTTCTGGCAACATTTGTACCAGTTGACGATGCTGATACATATCGTCCCCCAAATGGCATATCCTAAGGCTCTCAAGTAGCGGCAACTTATTTTCCAATGCTTTCTCCAACCTGCTTGCCTGAAATACTGTGTCATTAAAGTAGAGTTTATTTGAGGGGTATAGTTTCCCTTCTTTTGACGGGAGGTACAACATCTCCGAAAATGTAAGGGGGGATCCTTTTTCCTGTCCCTTAAGTAGGAGGAATATCTGCTCAACAGCTCGCCTGATGGTGTTCTTTTGATTTGAGTTTGGTGTTTGTTTTTCACAGGAATCGTGGAAAACCGCTGTGAGAGTTTGACAATACTGCTCTACTGTTGGTACCTCAGTCACACCAATTCTCTTAAAGAACTCTGCATACATTGCATCCTTTGGCTGGATTTTGTACAAGTAGGGCCTGAAGTCCAAGTCGTTGGGCAGTCCAAGAGAAGTCTCTTCAGCTTTTACAAGTTGTGTGTCATTTTCAACTAACACAACAGGCAGGCCAGTAAATCTATTAACTGGAAATGTGGTGTTTTGTAAATAGGCATATGAATGCCTGAAAACAACAGCCCTGATTTGATTGAGATCATCAGACTGACAAGGTACCTGGCAGACGTTCGCCATGTTTGTAGTGACAGACAGCATGGGTGGTTCTTCAAAGGCTCCAGCCATTTCTATAATTTCTTTGTCATTTGGGTTGCAATGTGGCATATCTATGATTGGCATAGAAGTCCAAATCAAATGCTGATGATTATTTCCAATCAATGACCCCCTGAGAGCTACAGTTCTCTCAACTGCAGCTGGACGTTGAAAGGTGCATAGATCTTTTCTTATTTGCACTGGTAAAATGAATTTGATGTCAGCCAAGGACTTCATAAGTTCTTTGTCAATTTTTTGTGCCTTGTCATTTCCTGCCTTTTTCATTGCAACACTCAGAAGTTTTGATGATTTTAGTTCTAAGACTGCCAGTTCACAGTTCCCTTTAGACTCAGATTCGATTTGGTATGCAAAAGCAATGATTTCATTGTTTGATACAAAATGCCTCATTCCCAGTTTCTTAACCAATTCTCTTGCTTGCATTTCCATGGATGATGTGACACAAATTGCCTTCCAAAATCTCTGAGGCACAAATTTCCCTTGAGGCAACATTATGGTGTACAACTTCACATGGTCATCAAAGTAGAATGATGCCATCTCTGAATTTCCTTGGATGCTGCGGATCAGCTTCACTTCCTTCATTGAGGAGATGATGTTTGCTTCATGTTTAGGATACTCCGAATCGATTTGCAGTAACAACAACATTTTGATGGAGCGAAGAATCTGTTCCTCTGTGAGTGCATGCATGACAGGCAGGATGAACATAACAAAATACTGAAGATGAGAAAGGATTGGGATCTGGAATTGTTCAGAGAGTTGCTCATTTACTAAACTTTGTTTGAGAAAAGTGCTGCTGCTCTCTTTCAGATTGAACAAGTCTGGAAAGCTTTTGACAATGAATACCTTTTCAGGTCCATCAATCCTGACTCGCTTTCCGTCTAGTGTTTCAAAGATTGGCAAAGATTTGACTTTTCTCTGATACTGACTCTTGTCCTTTGAATTCAATAGTCCAGACTGTAGAAACCTCTGTAGCTCATTTAGCTCGTAATTAGAAAGGTTGCAAAACTCGGAAGGATTTAGTTTGGCAACCAAGTCCAACACAGCACTTGGATCCCTTGTATTCAATAATTCAGTGTCTAGCTGTGTTGGTACTTTTGATCCAAGCCTTAAGAAGAGTGCAGTGTCAAGCCTCATGCATCCGAGTTTAAACAGGATGCTTGGTATGCCCTCATTCAAGCTAAATTGAATCACACTTGGCATGCTCATCATTGTTTGCAAGAAGGGTTTGTTATTTGACCTTGGGCACACAACTGGCACCATTTGACAGCCATCAAAAAGCTCCCGAACTGTACTAAATGTCATACATTCGGATATTTCACTTGTGAAAAACTGCCAAGCACTTATCAACCACTTCTGTATTACTGCGTTTGGTACATGGAGACCAAAAAGTGGATCAACCTCACAGTCTTTGAGGAGACGGGGAAGTATAGCTTTCAGATACTTCTCTGCATGAGGAATTGTTAACTTTTTAACATATTTGGGTTGTAGAACTTGAATGTGCATTTCAATGGTCCGATAATCAACAAAATCCTTTTCATATCCGCAAAACAAAGAACGATGTCTGGTGATTAGTTTAGGATCGCTGGAATCAAACACCCTCAAAACTTGGTCATTTGTTAGAAGAAGAGGGAGTCCACTAATTAAACAAGGTTTGTTCTTAACATTCAAGCCCTTGTCTTTCAAGCAGAAACTCAACAGTTTGGCGTATGTTTTTCCATCTTGAATTAGTGTTTGTTCGATTGGCAATGGTAAACCCTTCGTGGTTTTGGTAGGATCATTGAGTGGCTTTTCTCGAAGAAAATCGTTCACAGTTGAAGGGCTTACAGACCTAACTTTCACCCCAGCAGCTTTTAAACTTTCCCAAATGTTTGCCATATCGCTAGAAAAAGGAACCAATTTCATTCCAAGCCTCTCTAACATGGGGTTGATGGATTCTGTGGCTTCCTCTAGGGACAAATGAGGTGCATCAGTTTGTTCTGCCTCTTTGACATTACACCACTCAAAAGAGTACTCCTTAAATGACCTAAATGAAGTGATTCTTACTGTGCTCTTCGACACTGGAATGACATCAAGAGCCTTGTTGCAAATTGTTCTGTAAACTTCATGTATCATTTCTTGCCAGTCCGGAGCAATATCTTGTGAAACAAATGGGAAAAAACGAAGATAATTGTGGAGACGATGACTGTCTCGACTTGTGGAACACATGTTCCTATCTGGAAGGGTTCGGCAGATGTTATGAAGCAGGTCTGCGTACAGGGGAGCTATGACATCGATTTTCAATACTCCATTCCAATCTACTTTCAAACTTTTGCCATCCTCTTTCCATATGTCCCTCCTGGATGAGTCTACCTCAAAGTTCCCATTCACATGGACTGGAAGGCCAGTTTGAACAGGTAGAGGAAGGGTACAAAAGGTTCCACCTTTGAAATTCGCCTCTTTGTAAGGCTTGTAGTCCACACATGCAGCAACTGATGCTTGAGGCAGCTTGTCGAACCGTCTACCAGTGTCACCTCTAAGTGATCCAAACTGATCTGCAATTACCCATTCACTTTTGCTGTTGGAGGACGTTGAAATCCGTATTCTGTAAATTGCCTGGTATGGTGTAACAGAACCGTCCGATTTCAAGGCATTTTGCAGTTTCATTTGAAAATGAGTTTTTTCCTTGCAGCTTTGGTCTTGTATGCTTTTTTCAACCTGGAAGACATTTTCTAGTTTTCCAGAGTCTTCAATTTTATGGAGTTGTATTTTCTGAATATTTTTTGAGAAGAGAATCAAACCCTCTGGGTCATCAAGAAGGGCCGAGAACAAATCTTCAATGTCGTGGGCAGTGATACCCTGGGCTGAGATTTTAGAGTTGTTTGCCATTTTACCAATTCGCAGCGGTAATCTGAACATCGTTCCTTCCTCAAGAGTAAATTCCTTGGGCAGAAATGACTTGTAGACATCAAGGTATGTCTCTTTAAAAACTGAATCAAGCTTGTACCCACAGCCAGCAGTTTTCCCTGATGTTTGTTCAATGTATGTTTGATTTGGATCAGAAATGCAGAGTATTTTATCTCCAGTTAAGATAGAAGGGCAATCCGTTATGTTATACACAGAGTTAAATCCAATTCCATATTTTCCTGTTTTGCCTGGAGTGTTGTGTTTGCCACCTTCTCCCAGCTGCTGGATGCCTTTCAGATCTGCATCAGAGAACACCTTGTTGTTGTAGACACACAATGCAGGGCCCTGCAGATGGTTCCACTTCTTTCCAAAGGTTTTTTCTGTTCCGTGCTGTCTTTTGTCCCAGACCAGGTGGATTTCTGTGGCTTCTGCATCATCAGCATTTTGAATTAGCTCTTTCAGGATATCTTTCTTGGATGGATAGGCCTCAATAATGTTTTTTATTCTCACTGTCAGTTCCTCTCGCTGCTCAAACTCAAAGTCAAATGGTGACATGTTTGCAACAAAGGAATTTTCCAGAGTTTGATGTTTGGTTGTCTTGATTCCAAAATGGCGTGCCATCACTCGACTAAAGTCCTCATGGCACAGTGTCACCCCCAAATTTAGCGGCATCCAGGGACTGTCATTGAAGGATAACTCTGCTGCAGGTTGCAGAACCCCATGCTCATTGGGGATGAGACAGTCTTTTATTTCTTCTTTCTTCTCATACAAACCCCTCAATACTGTGAGGCAGATATTGAGATCGGGCTTGGAAAGGGGCTTCTGTCCATGTGAGGCATGTAATCCCTCGATAACAGTGAGATACTGACCTCTTGTGAATTTCTTTTGAACGCCAACACTCTCCCAGAGGCTCTTGAAACCAGCAAAGACCAATGGAAGTACATGAAGGTATGGCTTTGCCTCAAAGTCCTCATTTTCTGCCACACATTGTGCATGTACAAACTTGCAGCCAACAAGAATGAACGGAAAGGAATGTGCCCTTTCTGAAATGAGTGGGGTATCTCCATGCTGCTTGAGCCACTGATCGAGAAATGTATAGCATTTACTGACTATCTCGTGAAGCCTTGTTTCGTTGGAGCTCTGGTTTTTGAAACTAGTGCTTTCCAGCTGTTGTAGCACTGTCTCAAGTGGTGGACTCTGACGAACTCTTAAAATGTTTAAGACTGGATCAACTTTGTATGTTTCCAAGTTGGTGTGATCAAGCACATGCTCTGTCATGTTCACAAGGTGGTGGTATTTTTCATGAAAAACATCAATGGGCTTCTGAAGTGTGACCCTTCCCGACTCTGGAGAAAAGGCTGGAAGAAATGCAGTATTCCTGATTGATTCCCAGTAGAGCGAGTCCTTGTCAGGCAGATGACCCCTCAACTGTTCCATAATACATTTCAATTGTACACATGCTTTGTTTTTGTCTTCTTTCCAAACATAATTGAAGCTACCAACTTTTCGTGCAATCTCTTCCAATGGGATATAGTCACTCAACATTCCAAGTTCCAACAAGCGTTGCACTCTTCTAGGGGCACTAAAGTCAATTTTGGTTCCGTCAAGCAAGCGTCCTTCTGTCTGTCGAAAAAGACAGGCGACTTTTCCAGTAGGATAAACAACTTTCTTGGTGCATTGAAGTTGTCCACCCTTTGTAGGAATGCATGGATGGTGCATCAGAAGGTCATCAATTTCAGTCAAGTCGAGGTCAATGGCATGCAGCACAAGAGCATTCCTATTTTCAGCATCCATGGTAGCTAGATTCCTAAACACAGCTTCTTCATAAAATGTCTCCCAGTTCCATGTTCTGCTCTCTATATCTTTTTGGAAGCCAGCCTGTTTGAAGCTGTTTCTCAGCCAAATTGGAAGAGGAACCACATGGTTGGGTGCTTTCACATGGCTTTGCGCTACTCTCATTGCAAGTCCACCAATTTCCTTGTTCTCTTCAATGCTTTCATGTAAAAAGATGGCCTTGTTGAAGCAACACCAGTGCTCGCCATCACTGAAGATCTCTGGTGCATTTTGATGGACGACAGCAGAGTAAAAAGCATCCACCAACGGTTGAAATGGTTTTGTCACTTTTTCCCTATCAGGCCAATAGATGAAGTAACAGTAGCCTTCCAAGTCTTTGTCTTGAGACATGTTCTTCAACACGGAGAGCACAGTGATATATGCTGATTTTGCAGGGTCCTGAAGGAGAGCCTTGTTCCAGTCATTTTTCACTCCACTTGCCCATAGAGCCTTCCGATTCGAAGTCACTGCAAATGACCCATTCAGATTCACTGGAAGACCTGTTCGAATGGAGAGAGGGAGGAAGCAAAAGGCTTGACCAATTAGTTCTTTTTTTGATGGCATCCATTTCTCTGAATTGGGATTTTTGTCGAGAGGCACAGCAATTCCACCAACAGGCAGAGTGAACTTGGCTTCCTTGTTTTTCTCATGAATCATTTTGAGGCACTGTTGTGTTCCAAAGCAATTGTATAGGAGCCAGAACTTGACTGATCCACTTTCTTGTTGTTCAATTTGGACAATTTGGGCTGTGTGACAGTCAGTTAATTCGTAGCATTTTTTATTTTCACTGACCAGGCTTTCAACTCCTTCAATTTGCTCTTTTAACGTTTGGTCTGGTATCTTCATGCTCCTCACAATGGTCTTTGAAACATTAAATTTAGTCTGAATTTGATCATCTTGTGGAGGAGTTGAGGCATTGCTTGTGATATTTTGTAGAGAAACTGTATTTATGTTTTTTAGAAAGAGCAGGTACATTTGTGAATTGCTCATGAAATTATTTTGGAAACCAACAATATTGACCCTGTCATACACTTTAGTGCTTATTTCTGACTTGAAAGCCTCTTCTTGTGTTCGGAAGGGTAGTTTGATGAGAGTACCTTGGTAGGGTTTATAAGTGCTGATTCTGCTAAAATGGCAATCAAAGATTTTTTCATACGATTTGAACTGCCCTGGAAACCACTTGAAGAGATCACAGTGGGTTAGGTCCAGCTTAATTCCAGGATTAGTTTTTTCCTTTATGTGCTTCTTCAGGTGTGTAACATTTGGATCCAGCATTAGGAGATGACTGCCACTAAGGATGGAGGGACAGTCCGTCACATGATACACTGTATTGAACCCGAGGCCAAACTTTCCAATTTTATCAACCATGTTTTCTTTTGAGGCAGATCCTACTCTGACGATATTGGTCCAATCATCCTCTGTGAATTGCTCATCATTATATGACCAAAGACAGGGCCCCTGGCAAGCATTCATTCCAGGGTCAATAAGACTTTCTGGTGGTTCTTTGTGCACCCTGAAATCGACCATGAACCTACATGCCTTTGCTCTAGCATCCTCAGCATTTTGAATCAGCTCTTTAAAGATGTCATGTTCCTCGTCATATTCATTCAGAATGTTTTTAATCCGCATTGTTATTGGTTCCGACTGTCCACACTGTTGTATTCCTATCATCTCAGGGCTAAGTATCCGTGTGCTGAGCAGTGGGATCTTCAGCCACTCAGCAGTGGCTCTTGGTATCTCTGCATGAATGACATAGAATTCTTCCTGATGATTATTGAGTGCCTCCAAACCATCTCTGCTGATGTCACAGAAGACCGTTGTTGACAGTGGCTTTAAGGTAAAATGTTCATCATTGGTAATGACTGGAACAGGGATGTCTTCTTCAACAACTCTCTTCTCTCTCCGCATCCAGTTGAGTATATCCACCGCCATTTTTAGCTCACCAGGACTCCCAACTGGTATGTGCCTTTCTTCAATGGAGTCTTTGATCTGATTAAGAATGCCAACTATTTCTTCTCTTGAAAGGCACTGTCTTAATCCAAAATGGATGAGCAACATCTGGTAAGGAAGAAATTCTTTTGGAATTTTCCCAATGTAAGAACTTAGATCTAGATTTGGAGGGTAGTCAAGAACTAGATCCACAGGAGAAACAAACTTGTTGTGTGCCCATAACCACTTTGTGTCCTTGGTCACAATTTCTGCAAACTCATAAATGTGACCTTGCATATACTTGTAAGTACTATGCAGCTTCCTGTTGAAATCCACATCTGGATCTGTATCGATTAGTGTATGTGCAATTGATGACATCACTGACATGTTTTCCAACACTTTAAGAGGTGGGGGCAAGTGTGTGATGCCGAGTTCATTGCGTACCTTCTCACTAAACTCTTTTTTCAGGGGCATTACATGCCCAACAATGTCCTCATACTTTGTATGTCCAATTTCATGTGGACAGAAGAAACCAAGTCTCTCCTTGTTTTGTTGTCCTGGTTCAACACATGGCACCCATTTCATCATCAACAGGCTTTTGAGCTGTGGTTCAGAGAATTTGGACAGCACATCATTGCTATTGAGCAGGCAAAGAATGACCTCAGCCCTTTTGACAGCCTTCTTGTAAGAGTTAAGTTGCAAATTCTCAATCTGTTTGACAGCATCCAACAAATGCAAAGTAGTGATATCTGCTTCCTTATTTAGCAATCCAAGTTCTGTTAAACTCTGAAGCATTTGTGCTGTTTGTGTGTACACGGCTGGTGGGAAGAAGTCCAAAGGAAAAAGATCCTTGAAGGTTTCAATTCTAGGATCAAATAATTGTGATGCCTTTTTCCAGCTTCCGTTGAGTTGAATGAAGTTCAGCTCCTTACATTTGGCTTTTAAGGCTTTATTTTGAGAGAACAGGTTACCACCATGCTCTAAAATCCATGTCATTGTTTTCTCTGTAGCATCCTTTCCAAAAGCATCACACTGAACACAATTAATCAGTAGACTAGCTGCTTGAGGTGTATCAAGGATATCAATCCTGAGTAGTTGTAGGAGTCTGCGGTCGGCCTCAGTGACACACTGTATCACGTGGTCAGGCATAGTGAGTTCTGTCGGGATCGTTAACCGGGAACCCAAAATCACAGCCTCCTTTGATTGAGAATCAACACATGATCCCTTCATGGTCTGGAACAAAGGTAACTTTGAGAGAACATCTTGCTCTCTGGCTGAGAGAGAATCCAGGCGACAGATATAGTTCTTAAGTTCCTCTCTGTCATCATGAGAAACTGAGTGAATTACTTTGATGAGATGATCAGAATCTGTGTTCACGAAGACCTGAAGGACACTCCGTGGAGAAGGGGGCAGCACATAAGAGTTTATGTCTTCATGTTTAAGCCACTCTCCTCCTCTCACAACAGTGCCGCCAACCTTTCTCACCCATTCAGCAATCTGCTGTGGCAAGCTATTCTGTTTGCTTCTCTGAAAAATTAGGGTTGTGTTCTGTTGTATTCTTGCCAGTAACATGGGCTGCGTGGGGTCCACTTGGGACTCAATGGATATTAAAGGCATTCCAGTGAAACCACTTAACTCTCTGAAATGAGTGTTAAGGAATTTCCAGAACTCTTGAAGCCATCCGGCTGGCGGATGCCCGCAGTTTGCAATTTCCCAGGTAACATGCTCCATTCCCTGTTTCCAATCCGTAGGCAAATACCTCTTTGCCAGGTCAGTGACCTTGTCTGCATCAATGTTGATGATGTTGAATATATCTGGAAAATAGACCATTGGAAAACAGCATTAAATGCATGCAAATTGGGTGTTAATGTAAATACATGATACACAAAACAACATGCCTACCTCTTGTGGCCAGCATTTTCAGGTGTGATTGGCAGGTGGTGCTCAGGTCCTGAGGGATGAACAAGTGTTTGCAACCAGGCAGCAGGGACCTGTCGAGGAATGAGTTGGCTTTCATGTGAACCATCTAAGAGTATAGATGACAGCTTCCAACAGCACACTAGCCCTTTTCACACATAGATATGTTACATTAACGGATAAGGATTACTGGTAAAAGATAGCAGTGTCTGCGTTCGCATAAGACACATCTCTCTTTTCAGCGGAATGCTATCATTCAAACAGCAGTTATAAACCTCTGTTGTAATTTCCCGGAAATAACTTGTTACCATTGCCCCGGAATCACTGCAATTTGAAAAGAATGAATGTCCAATGTAATGCTCAGCTGCCGTTAATTACCAGCATGTGGCTGCAAGTGTGAAAGGGGTTAATGATTTAATTTAAGTTATTAATAAACACTTCGGGAAGAATGCTGTTAGAATTGTGCTAACTGCTATTTACTATGTGCTATTTCTACAAATAATCAAACCATAGTTATTACAGACACAGGGGAAGGTTATAGATTCCTTATCAAGCAAAACGGGTATTTTACCTTGGAAAGTCTTGGCTATCGATGAAAGCGACGTCTTCCTCTTTGTTCGTAAAGGATCTGAAAGTACCATCACTGAGAGGAAGCAGTGGAAGGCCCTGGAGTTCTTCGTATGTTCCATCGCTTAAAACATATTCTAAAAGAGATACCTTGTCCTCTTTTGTTACATTCTGCAAATCTGCTTTGTGGACAATAGTCCGGAGAAAAGTTGGAGTGACTCGTTTCAGGGATTCAGGATGTGGGTATGCCCTCTCGATCGCTCTATCGACCCATTCTGGGATTTTCACAAGGTTAACTCCACAAGAAATCAAAACGTTCTGAATGGCAGCTGATACTTTAGGGCTTGTTGAAGAATCGCAGGGCAGCACAGCTTCTGAAGGACAGACAAATCTTTTTTCATCTGCAGCAAGAGAGAGCACAGCAATATTCTCCCTAAATAAGCATTGTAAAACATTCTGGGCAACTGAATGCCATTTTTCTTTATGCTCAAGGTGTGTTAAGTCTGGCCAAAGACCATACACAGAGGAGAGAGGGAGCTCAGAGATTTTGGATAATTCAATGGCATCTTTAAGGATCATGAGATATGCTTGTGGAAGCACCTTTTTGACCAGCAATTCATTCCACATGGCACCCTCGTCGTGTTTCTGATCTTCTTCTTGCCACTTGATATGTCTTCGATTGTCTGTGAGGCCGAAGCATGCGTTTACATACACTGGAAGTCCAGTCTTGTTGGATTCATTGTTAGGAAGTGGGAGAAAGCAACTCAATCTACTGTCACCACTGTCTTTATTCTGACCACATGGAAACGCCAAGTCAACTTGTGGTAGAAAACTCAGCTTCTCTGCCAGTGAATCCAATTTCTGCACATTGCCCTCTTTCATACAACAAGTAGTCAAGAGCCAATTTTTGGTTTCTTCACGGTCTTCTGATGTGACAGTTATGTCTTTAAAGTGTGTTGAGCTCTTGATGATTGATCCATCACTTGACTCCAAAACTGCTCCTTCAGAACATGAGCTAGTCACCTCGAGCATGACATTGACACAGCTGTCTGCCGTGATGTGAATTAAAGACACGGATTGCACACTTTTTAAAAACAAAGGACATATCTCTGCATCTGCAATGAAGCTGTCAAAAAGCTGGGCAACTTTGTCAGAATTATACAAAGTATCTGAGATTTTCGATATCTCATTGCGTAAAGGAAATCTGAAAAGTGTCCCATTAAAGTGCTGGTCTTCGAGGACCTCCTTCCACTTCTTTTGTAATAGATATTCGACAATGTTTTGAAATGGCCTGAATTGATCCTCGATAGTCTTCAAAGTTTCCTGGTCTTTATTATCGGCTAAAGACCACTGGTAGCCCCCATGTCCTTGTCCAAAGAGTTTTTCATGGGGATCGAGCACGGCTAGATGGTCTGAGCTTAAGATCCATGGCACATCTGAGAATGAAAGGAAATTAAATAGTTTATATAGAAATAGAATATACTGTAGAATGCATAGAAAACACTGCTGACCCTGCAGAAGTTGTGGGGCAAATTTAGCACATTTGATTCGTTGTACCTGTGATGTGGTACACAGAGTTGAAGCCGATCCCAAAGCGCCCAACTTTGTTTGGGTCCTTTCGCTTGACGCTTCTTCCTGTAGCTTGAATACCTTGCCAGTCCTCTGAAGTGAACCTTGCATCGTTGAAGGCAAAGAGAGCAGGACCTAAACGACAAAATAATTAAATGAATAAAGCAATGATCCATTATATAGCTCTCATCATAATAACATAAAGATACACACACACATGTACGCAAAGTTCATGGCTCTCGGGGAAAGGGAGAGTTGCTTGTTTTGAAGTTTTCAGTTTCAGTCTATTGGTGCGACCATTTAGCAAAACAGAGGGAGCATCATTAATCACCCTCTACCATTATGGTCCGGTTTCATAAAATGCTATCGGACAGTTATGGCTGGATAGGAAAACGCTGAAGAATAATACATAAAAAACATGAACAATTAAAATAGGGTGCCTCACACTTTGTGCATTGCAGCCTAATAATAATAATAATTATAAATACAGCTGCGAACAGCATTAAATGTTGTCAGGCATGCAGCCCTCATTTGGGGAATTCAGCAATACAACTGCTAGAGGTCACTTCAAGTAATAGAGCCACTGTCGAAATTCAACCTTCTGTCATCTTACTAAGCCGCTTTGAAAATCTGCGTCTTCTGACATCACTAGTGGGCATGTCCACCTAGATTTTTGCTGGATAGATCAGTCTACCAGCCTACCAAGTGGACTGAAGCAAACGTTGCTTATCTATCAACGTTTGCTTCAGTTAAAAAAAAAAAAGAATCAACGCTTCTTTTCAGATTTTTAAAGGTCCCATGGCATGCTTATATATGGATGGTTTAATATAGATAGTTGGCCCCTAACACAGTATTTGAAGATGTTCCCGAAATTCAGCCGTGTTGCAGTACTACAGCCACTACGAACCAGTCGCACATTGAGCTTTCCCCAAACACGCCATTTCGGTGGCTGTAGCTTTAAGGCAAATGAGGAGGAGAGAGGCGGGTCAATGAGGAGGGTGGGGGTGTGGCCCTGAGCAGCTTGCGGCCACGGTACCATGCGCTCTGTTTACAGTGGGTGTATCGCAATGGAGAGGCGCACACAGCCTTTGGCCGTGTTCTATAAATATTCAAGAACACTCCGGGTGCTCCGGCGGGAGTCCTTGAGCTCTATATCTAAATAATATCATAACATACATAGATATCTATATCATATAATAACAGTGCTGTCAGTTAAACGCGTTATTCGCGGCGTTAACGCAAACCGATTTTAACGGCGTGCATTTTTTTAAAACAAAGAAGCAGTAGCCTGACTGCTATGTTCAAGGCAGTATGTTTGTATGTTCATCGTTTAATTGCACTATAGGCTTTTGATCAGTATATGCCAATGTTGTTATCAATAAAAGAACATTTGCACAAGGCAAGCCGATGCACTTCTCTATGTTGATAAGAGCATTAAAATTAGAAAAATTAATGGGACAAAGAAATCTGGGGATATTTAGCATAGAAAAAATATTTGCGATTAATCGTGAGTTAACTATGACATCAATGCGATTTAATATTTTAATCACTTGACAGCACTATATAATATAAATTATCATAGCCAAAAGTTGTGTGCGCCTCCAGACGATATTATGAATCTCAAATGACTGCGTCGTTCTCCGACGTCTCTGGTTCTTCCACATCCACATCAATCTGAATTAGACTGAACCACAACATGGAGGAGAAAGGGATTGTTGCCCGCAATTGTTTCCCGCCGGAGCCTCGATGAAGAGGAACCACCGCGTCGGCAGTGGGCAGCGGGTAGCGCTTAGGCACCACCAGCGCTTAGGCACCACCAGCGCTTAGGCACCACCAGCGCCGAGGTGGTGGTCCCTCGGCAGCGGGCAGCAGGAAGCGGGGCTCAAGCGGGAGACAATCGCGGGCAACAATCCTTTTCTCCTCCATGTCGTGGTTCATGTTCTTCAGGGAGTCATGCCAAAGTTTCTTTCCCCCAATTCCTTCTCAACCATGGCTGAAATAACCCCCACTACGAGTCTCGTTGTGGAAATACCAGAGACGAGAGTCCGACTTGTTATGCGCCAAAACACCAACATCAGAACAGTTATCCAAATAACAAAGAAGTGTACGACACTTGTGGTACAGTGTGTGTACACACACACGCACGCACACATGTTGCGCACGCGTGGTCATAGCTCATTGTCTCATTGGCGGGCCAAATTCTCTGGGCGGGTAAGGCAGAGAAAGGGGAGGTAACTTGGCACCTTATGACGACATATGGGGCCACATTCCAAATCAGCGCGCCTGAGCTTCCTTTTTTTCAAAGGCGAGCAGGATACCTAGTGCTCGTTTTACGCCGAACGCAAGTTTTAGCCACTTGGGGACGAGAGGCAGGCTAGCGGAAGTCATAGTAATGTTAGAAATCCACATAAAGTGAGATTTTCATACCATGGGACCTTTAAAATTGTTTATACTTTTTAAGATATTCTACATTTACAACACACTTGTATCTTCAACAATCTGAAAACAGAATTTCGATTACCTTTATACTTTTTTCAAAATCAGTTTAAGTTCCATGTCGGCTTGTTTTCAGTTGGTCTCATTGATTTACACTGATGTTAGAGCTCGAGGACGTACAGGCAGTGTTACCAGATTGGGCAGTTTTTCTCGCTCAATTGAATTTAATAACGTTAGGCTGGAAAAATTTGCATTAGGCAAGTACATACAATTTTGGCTGGTTAAAAAAAAACAAAGATTATTATAATTCTTTCTACAAACATCAATCAATACCATACCTTTCATAAGTCATATCATTTGTGCAGCTAGTACCACTATCAGGGGTATTAAACTAAAATTCAAATAGGTCCAGTTAGAGAAAATGTCCTCAAGCAAAGGTCCGGAACATCATAATGTCTAACTTGCGTTATGATTTAGTGTGATATATATTGGAGTAGCCTAGTAGTTGTATCAACGTCTGCATGTAATCAACGACTGTCAGATCAATATAGGAAGAACAATTCAAAAACAGTTTGACAATATTTACTGTCAGTTTTATACAATTAGACAGATAATACTGAAGATATGTATTATTTAAGGAGGTTCAACTGACTCAACCGAAACTAATCTCTTCAAGGAAAAGAAGGGCTGCATTTAAATAATAATCTTAAAATAAAGATAAAATACATACTTCATTTTAAAATAAAGTATAGCTGCAGCTTGAGTTTCCCCTTTTTCTTTGTGAATGTTTTAACAGTCTCAACCAATTTTCAAAAACAGATATCTCAATGCATCTTAACAGTTTTAGGTTCTCTTTCTTTCCCTCTTTTATCCAACTCCCCCACTTTCTGTTGTTCGGTAAGAGAACTGAGCTCCAGCTTGTCCTGGCAGGAGTTTAAATCTAGGCTGGAATGATGTCAGGGCCATTCGCATGCACAAGTGCAGGTGCTCATTGGTGAGCCTGGATCGATATTTACTTTTAATTATGTTCATTGCAGAGAAAGCTGCCTCGCAGCCGTATGTGGAGCCAAACATGGTCAATGTGTACAGGGCTACTTTCCTCAGACCTGGGAAAGCTGTCTCAGAGACCATTTTGAGCCAGAAAGTGGCGGGGTCGGTTATTCCAAACAGCTCTTTCAGCGCCACATCTGCTTGGAGATCAATCAGTTGCATCTGGAGAGGCCCAGCATTAGCCCATTTGAAGTGCTGTGTGACTTCCTTTGAGAACCCACTGACATATGTGATTAGAAATTGGTTCTGAATGAACAAGGTGAGCTGCTGCCCAAAGTGGAAGCTGTCAAAACGTTTGGAGAAGTTAAGAATCAGCTTATCGACAAAGTCACCAAAAGAAGACACATCTCTCTGTCCCTGAACCTGTTCCTGCAGTGCTGGGAAGTGTGCACAAAATCCCTGCAGGTCTTCCCTGAACACCTCAAGTTTCCTCTGAAAGGAGCGGACAGCTTTCATCAGTTCACAAGCTGTATTGTCCTTGCCCTATAGCTTCAAATTAAGTTCATTAAAGGAAACATATTATTGTGTTTTCCCAACAAAAATAGTATTTGAGTTCTAGAAAACATGTTTTTGAAGCTACTTGCTGGAAATAGCTTTTAGGAAAAAAAATATCGTCTACCACCATTCCCCTCTGTTTCAGTCCCTTCAGAATACGCTGTTTCTGGTGTCTGTAGCATTGATGCAAATTAGCTGCTGCCCATTGACCAATGAGCTGTCAGACTGAACCACAGCATGGAGGAGAAGGGATTGTTGCCGTTTGCTGACTCGAGGGGCTCTATATCTATATAATATATAATATAACAAAATACTAATATTATATACGGGTATTTATATAATCTATCTAATATCATGGCCAAAAGCTATGTGCGCCGCAGTGTACTCCGGGAGCTGAACTGGCGCCGAAGCTAGGCGGCAGCTCCAGCAGACTAGCAGCTCCGTGCGACTAGCATCTCCTTAATGGCCAGGGAGATGTCCTCTCCTCTTGTACTGGTCTTAAGGGGAGTTACACCTAACACACTCTTTATTTTCTTGGTTGAAGAACCTTACATAAATTAACATCAGTGGACTCATCTACAGCTAGGCCTACACATGGTACCTTATGATGGGAACATTCATTAGCACGTTGTTGGGAGTGAATGAATGGGTCAGGATTCGGGTGGATTGTTCATATTGGGCTCTGAGACTGCTTATTTTCTGGTACCGCAGTTCAGACTTGAGTGGGTATGTTTGGTGAAAAACGTTGTGCTTTGTCTCATAGTTGCGTTTCACGTTGGCACTTTTTATGAGTGCCACTGTCTCTGAGCATATGAGACAGACTGAATTTGTGTTTCCAGTGGAAAGAATGAACATGAATGAGTCTGTCCATTCTGGGTTGAAGGCTCTGTTTTCGCTGTCCACTTTTCTCCTCCTAGAGAGCACCATGTGGAGTTATTTTTCTGTCTCCGACTCACTCTGTCTGTCTCTTTTCTGCCTTGCTGTATTTCTCACTGTTCTCCCGCTGTCTTTCTCACTGTTCTCCCGCTGTATTAATCACTCTTTTCCCGCTGTCTTTCTCACTCTTCTCCCGCTGTCTTTCTCACTCTTCTCCCGCTGTCCTTCTCACTCTTCTTCCGCTGTTTTATCGGCCTTCTCCCACTCTATTATTCAGTCTTACTACTACCTCTACTTCAGCATTTTACCTTTCAGATTTTTCAGCAGCGCAGGGCAATACATCTGTCCTTTCAGATTCTTCTGAAATTCCTTTTACATTTCTGCATTTTTAGCAAGCTTTTTGCTTTTCATTCAGCTGTCACTTTATTTGTTTCCAACAATTTAAAAAAATGTAAATGGTGTGCATGTTTACATTGTTTACTCCCTTCACTTGATTTATGCCATTTAATGTTTCTTTATGTCTTATTCTATGTGGCTTTATTCAAACATGTTTTCAACCTCACTTTGTACTACAGCACTCACCGCATTTTCTGCAGTAAATGCATTTCTAGTTTCCTGTAGTTTCTCTGAAGAGACAGACTGCAAGAAGTAGCTTCAATGTAGACAAGCCGTTACAGAAAACTGCCCTAAAGTTCTCTCTGTATGGAAGTAAATCTGTCTCATCGGATTTAGAGAATAAAAAGCAATTGAATTTTAAGCACAGAATCTTTCTGCATTGAAATAACGTACCTGGGTTTTTCGCCAATGAATTAAAGCCATTGAATTTATAGCACTGAATATTTCTGCATTGAAATAACGTATCTGATTATTTTCTTCTGAATTTAACTAAATATTCAACGTTAAAAAATTGAATGTGCTAATTTAAGATGCAAAATTCTATGAATAAAGTTCAACTTAAATATTTTCAACTACCCCAAATTCAACATGCCAAATTCAGCTGCAAAATTCAATGTATGAAATTCAGGGTTACCATCAGGGGACCAAAGGAAGGGTAACCGATCCTAGATGCAACCCACCGAAAATGTGTGATACCAGGGGGCGCTGTTGCACATTTCCTGCAACATGCACGAGTTTGATATGCGTAGACAAGCATGAATTCAAGAAAGGGCCAAGGCTGTCATGGGTTAATAAAGGAGGGACAGCCTCAGCTTAGGTCTGATGAGATGCGTTCAAAGTTTCATGACCGTCAAATGGGTAAGCAGATATTGTTAAAAATGTGCATTTCAGGTCGATTGTTATATTGTATGGCGGCCCAGTTTGGGGCCCGCGGGCCAAACTTGACCCACGACCAATTATATTTGGCCCACGGTATTTTTATTACTTTTTTTGGGTTCTATCTGACACTAATTTAACTGACATTCTAAAATTGTCAGTTAGTCAGCTTGAGCCTGATATTGAGAGGATTTTAAAGATCCCATGCCATTCTATTTTATGATGCTTTAATATAGGTATTAGTGGGCCACAAACACAGTATTCAAAGACGTCCCCGAAATTCAGCCGTGTTGCAGAGTTACAGTCACTCCGAAACAGTCGCACATTGAGCTTCCCCCAAACGCGCTGTTTCGGTGGGCGTGTCAAGGCAGGTCAAGGAGGGGGGTGGGGGTGTGGCCCTGAGCAGCTTGTAGCCACTACCATGAGCTCTGTATACGGTGGGCGTGTCAAGGCAGGTCAAGGAGGGGGGTGGGGGTGTGGCCCTGAGCAGCTTGTAGCCACTGACAGTACCATGCGCTCTGTTTACGGTGGATGTATCGCAATGGCTCTTAGAAACCCATATTATACATAGATATCTATATCATATAATATATAATATATATTATCACGGCCAAAAGCTGTGTGAGCCTCCAGACGATAGGTTATTATGAATCTCAAACGACCGCGTCTACTTCAGATTGATGTGGAAGTGGAAGAACCAGAGACGTCGGAGAACCCGACGAAGTCCTTTGTGATTCATTATATCGTCTGGACGCGCACACAGCTTTTGGCCGTGATAATATGTATTATTTGATATAGATATCTATGTATTATATGATATTATTTAGATATAGAGCAGAGCTCCAGGACTGTAACGCAAGTGTTGTACACTTCCTTGTTATTTGGATAACCGTTCTGCTGTTGTTGGTGTGATGGCGCATAACACGTAGGACTCTCGTCTCTGGTATTTCTACAACGAGACTCGTAGTGGGGGTTATCTCAGCCATAGTTGAGAATGAATTGGGGGAAAGGAACTTTGGCTTTGACTCCCTGAAGTAGGCTACATGAACCACGACATGGAGGAGAAAGGGATTGTTGGCCGCGAATGTATTCCGCTTGAGCCCTGCTTCCCGCCGCCTCGGCAGCGGTCAGCGCTAATCACCGCATCCTGAAGCCGAGGCGGTGGTCCATCGGCAGCGAGGCTCCGGCGGGAGACGACCGCGGTCAACAATCCCTTTCTCCTCCATGTCGTGGTTCATGACTTCAGGGAGTCAAAGCCAAAGTTCCTTTCCCCCAATTCATTCTCAACCATGGCTGAGATAACCCCCACTACGGGTCTAGTTGTAGAAATACCATAGATGAGAGTCCGACGTGTTATGCGCCATCACACCAACAGCAGAACGGTTATCCAAATAACAAGGAAGTGTACAACACTTGCGTTACAGTCCTGGAGCTCTATATCTAAATAATATCATATAATACATAGATATCTATATCAAATAATACATATTATCACGGCCAAAAGCTGTGTGCACGTCCAGACGACATAATGAATCACAAAGGACTTCGTCGGGTTCTCCGACTTCTCTGGTTCTTCCACTTCCACATCAATCTGTAGTAGACAGAACCCTGCGCTGCCTGCTGCCTGCTGCCGGCGCGAGGCACCACCGCCCGGCTGCCCGCTGCCGGGCGGTGGTGCTTCGCGGCGGTGGTGCCTCGCGGCAACCTGCGGCAGGCAGCATGTCGCAGTTCATGTAGTTCGATGTCGTTCTGCCATTGCATTCAAAATACTGTAACTAGCCTGTTACTACGAACTAAGCAACTACCGTACACGTATTAGCATTTAGCACTAGCTCAATCACGACTCCTTCAGAATTCTTGTGGGTGGTTACGAACCAACCAAGTGGGCAGGGCCATGAATAATAATTTGACAACGCTACGTCACAGTGTCACCTTATCCAGATCGGCTCATTTCTTCTGCCTTTTTCCTTTCATTGCCTATTGCATTCAGCAGACAAACTGCATAGATTTCAAACTTACCACAGCTCACAAACTTATTCAGACCTATGTTATTTAACAAACAATAGGAAAAATGTGATTTTAATGGCATGGGCTCTAAACCAAGGACAGGCTTCATGTCTCCAACTAATAGGCCTACTTCAGGCTGAATGTGTAGGCCTACGCATCCAATGTGTCACCTTGGAGTATGCTCTGCTCTGTATGATTAATGGGGTTAGGGTTTTGTCCCATGTTACTTTGCCTATTGCACTAGATGTCTTTGTATTTGAGGATATATGCCCAAGGCCTGGTAATCTTAGAATATTTCATAGTACTTCAATTATTTTTATAATTTAATGAAGCCAGATAGATGTTCAGTAAATATTTGGCATAAATGTGAAGCTCAAGATTTGTGATAATGTTTATTTTGCACACGCATGCTATACATACCCATATTTAACTTAAAGTACCGCAAAATTAACATTTTGTCTCATGACCCTCCCCCCAGATTCAATTTTAGTCTACTTATGGGAAGAATTTGGGCACCCCTGCTATAGTGCCTCCTGTTGTCCAATCTGGATGAATTTTGATGTAAGGGTTTATGTACATTGTTTTTAACCCACACCCATTGTTTTTTTCATTGGCTCCTAGTGGCATTGTTTTTTATGGTACAGACTGGTACTTCCCTCATAGTGGGATGGTAGATATTGGTCTGTAGATGGTGTGGATGAGAGGATTTTGTACAAACGTCATAAAAACCTAGGATCCCTACGGAAGATTTTCACAAAACTGAATTTGTTCATCACAAGGAGACACATATGGCTTCAAACTTTCACGTCATGAGATATGCATTCAGTTTGAGACAATTACTATAGATTGCAACAGTGACCCCTTATTTGAACAGCTTTGGTTCTAGAAGTAAATTCCTATTGATTTTCTCAATTGACCTTTGCAAAATCGTTATATAAAGATTTTTAAACCTTTAATCAAGGTAGTCGTGACATAAAACATTATATTCGGGGAAAAAATTACTTGAAAAACAGAAGAAAAGGCAAAGGTACAAGACTGTGTACATTATTTTTGTGAAAGTGTGAAGGAACTACTAATCCCATAAACAATTGCGAACATTTTCACAATGGTTATTACAACCCAAAAGTTTAGCGCATTTTTGCATCTTATAACCCTTGTCATTATTATATTGTTTTTATATTGTTAATACAAGTTGTGGGATATATATTATGTGTGTGTGTATAGTGTGTCAAATATTGTATGGCGCTGTCATCTACATGGCACATTCGTTCATTCCTGACTGCAATCACGGTCTGATAACGTTACTCGTTTTTAACATACGTGAATTCAGTCTCATATTCCAGTTACCTATTCTTTCAACATTATGTGTTCTGCTTTTATGCTACCAAAATAACTAAAAAGCACTAAGGATGGTAACGACATTATGGCTTTTAATCAAAACCTCTATGGAGAAAATTAATGATTTTTAATTCTGGAACCACACTGCGCTCTATAGCGCCATCATTTTTCAATCAGTGTACATTCGGACCTTCTTTGCACCAGTGCACGTGACACGAGGTATGTGCCGTATACGGTACACCACCATAAAAGCTCCAGAATTTCCGCCAAGCCAAAGTCAAATTGCTCAAGCAAACGTAACAATATAGTTTTGTGCTAGAACTTTAACTTATTCAGTTTATTTGCTCCTCAAATACAGAGTAGAGAGGTAAACCTGAACAAAATGGCCAAACATGCAGAGGGGAATAGGGAAGTGCGTAATGTTGGTGTGTATCCAGTGCACGGTTTAGCAAATGAAAGTGAGCGTAGGGCCTAGGCTTCAGACCACACTACTTGTTGGGAACAGATGTCCTACTACAACCCTTGTTAAGTCTATCTAATATGTTCATATATTATTATGATTACATGGCAACAGTACAATTGGTAGATAACTGTTCAATGATTTATTTTTCTTATTCATCTCATTCTTCATATTCTCATATTTGTCTCATACATTAAAATTGTTTTAGGAATAAATGAAACACTGCGCTCTACCTTGTGGTAGGCGACTGAGTGGTTATGAGAGAGTGGCGGGATTATAATAAAAACACATGGCCCCCTAATTAAACCATTTTCTTGGGAATGTATAATGGATAAATAGTTGACCAAATATTTTTTTCGGAAAATAATACATACCTTGATATTTTCCAAATTCATCAGTCAAAATACTCTCGTGACCATAATTCCTCTTATCATGGATGAAAACAACTCTTGTGGCTCCGGCATCATCAGCATTTTGGATCAGCTCCTGTGTAAACATTGGGGACAGGAATAATACAAATTAAGATGTTGTTGGGTTATTCAGTTATTTGTTATCAAGCTGTTGTCAGGAGCCCTCTGACCTCTGCTGCTTAAAGAGACACACCGAGATATCGATAAATTAGCGTTTGCCTGTCTTACTCAAAGTCAGAGGAGTGGATTAAATCCATATTCATCATTGCGCTTCGAAAAGGGGAGTTTGCATGGTTAGTAACAACACAACCAGAGTTGAAGACAATAAAATATAATTTGGTACTATCTTCAGGGCTCACGCACGGCTACGCAACCTGAGCTGGATGACGTATAGTCCATACGACGACCATGGACATAATAAAGGCGATGAGCCTTCTTTCCCATTAAACGGTAAACATGGCGTCAAGCGGTTCAACTGTTGTTTCACGTTGGTCCCATAGAGAAGTCGAGTCTCTGTTAGCCATTTGGGCATTTGGGCTCCAAATAAGCAACAGACTCAGCAAAGTGCGAACTGTGTTCTCTGTGTTGTTGTCCATTGTTGTTAAAACTCTGACTGGCGGCAGACTTTATTATGGTCCATGCAGCAGACGCTTGGTGATGACGTGTTACGACGTGATGACGTATGTACAAGAGCCTACCGTGGCCAGGCCACAGTTGCGACGGCCAACGGCCACGGCCAGATGGCCTAGTGTGAGTTCAGGCCAGAGAACAATGGGGCCAGTTGAGCACGGTTAGGTGTGAAAACGGCCAACGGCAACGGGCAGATGGCCTAGTGTGAGTGTACCCTAACACACCTTCTTTGCTGCTTAGGTATTTGCCCTCCCACCCCACCACCAACAGGTCTGTCCCAGTCTACCTGTCCAGGGGAAGGCTCCGCCCCTGCTAGTCCTGGCAAGTTATGCAGAGTCCACACGTCCTCGATCCGTGACGGGGCTTACGCCAAAGACTTATCATGCAAAGACATTCTCTCTTATGTTATCATCTGAAATAAATCTTGATTCCTATTTCTTGGTGAATGAGTCTTTAGAACTGACAGTTTACCCTCCTCAGTGTAGATGACCAGACAGAAGCAGCTGATCATGGAACAGACAGGTTAACCTCCTCAGTGTAGACGACCAGACAGAACCAGCTGTTCATAGAACTGACAGGTTACCCTCAGTGTAGACGACCAGACAGCTAGCTGATAATAAATACGAATGCTAACCAGCAAGCTCCCCTTCTGGAAAGATGGATATCAGTCTTCCGTAAATACAACTGAAACAATACAATAAATTCGCACTTACCTTCAGAATTTGTCCACCATCTGGATATCTTCTCAGAATATCTTTCAGGTAGTCAATGAATGGTGGTGCTGTTGCCCCAAAGGACTTTCTGCAACAAAAATCACAAACTTCATGTGACATGAAAACTAAATAGATTTTAAATAATAATTAAGCTGAAGAATTTATATTAAGGAATTATACATTAAAATCGAAGCAACAGGTAACCCGTGTGACGATTTACTAAAATCCAGTGTTGGGGGTAACGAGTTACAAAGTTACGGATCACAGTAACGATATTACTTTTTTGGGTAACCAAGTAAAGTAATGCATTGCACTAAAAATATCGGTAACTACACTACTTTAATAGATTATAGTAACGCGCTTTCATGCTTTACCCAAGCCGTGTTTGCCTGTGTGTAAAGTTCTGGGGTCTCATTTATAAAACTGTGCATGGGATCTTTACTAAAAATGTGCGTACGCCCAGAAGCCAAGTTTTGCGTGCGCCAAAAAATATTCTGATTTATAAAACCCTGCGTATGGTGCGTACGCAATCTTTGCTTTATAAACCACAGAGTGCCTACAAGTGTGCGCAGCTGAATCAACTTCACGTTCCGCCCTGTACACGCCCCTTTTTAACCATAAATGGTCAATGCAAATGACCTCATGAATTCAATCTGCATATAAAACAGACTCAGATGCAAGTATTATGTCTTGTCGGAAACAATGGCAGAAGTACTGAGAAAATCAAAAAAGTGAAATTTCACGGAGGTTGAAGTGGAGACACTTGTGGGTTAGATGGAGGCCCGAAAGGTAGTTTTGTTCGGCGGTCACGGGATTGGGATCGCCAACAACAAAAAGCAGAGTGAGTGGCAACATGTTGCTGTAGCAGTGAACTCTGTCAGTAGCACGGAGCGCACAGTCCCAGAATTAAAAAAGAAGTGGTCTGACATAGAGTTACATATTTTTATGTAGCCTACCAATAAATTGTTATGGTCCCTAAATACCCTCTCCCTCCGAATCCTGCCATTTGCATGGTCCGCCAGAAGTGCCATATGGTGCAGCATTACCACGGCGCTCACCTCTGTATTTATAGGGTTACGGTAATAAGACTGACCGAGAACACCTTGGATAATCAGTTTGTTTCACCCACGTAAAATGTTCATGAACATAACCCCTTTTTAATGCCTGATTTGTCATGAAAAGCATCAAGAGTAACGGACAACGATTGTGATGAGGAGTGTGGCTTGGTTTTTCACACTTGGGATTTACTTGACATTTGATTATGTGTTTACAGTGTCACATAAAAATATTATGCTATTGACACATGTTGGACAGATGCTTTATTCCATGCAGTCGCGCCGTCAGTGGACAGTATGGAGTGACGGGATTAAATATAGAGATTTTTTTTTTATTTCTATACTAAGGAGATGTTTCTGGAGTTATAACTGAGAAATAACGCAGTGGATTTAAATTATTCTGATTAGGATTTAATGCATGATACGGGTTGAAATTAAATTTATGAAGGGCGATGATAAAACATAATCGTTCTTCTCACTCTGCAATTCTTCGGTCTGACTTCAGTTCACCACCACACCGTCTGTGTCGCCAATTCTCCTTTTCCTCCAAACCATGCGTACGCATGGGTCAGAGTTTGCTTAGGGCTGCGCACATTTTCCCGTCAAGTTGGTTTTTATAGATTACAACCTTGGCGTGGAAAGTCACGTACGCCAATTTCAGCCCCATTTTGTGCGTACGCAACGGTTATAAATGAGACCCCTGATCTGTGGTGGGTGCATGCGTGCTGCCTTTGTGTGTGCTTCGCCTGCTTGCCTCGGCACGTTGCCATAGCGATCGATTTGAGTGACGTAGCTGCTTGTGCGAAGGAGAGTCCAAGTGTTGGAGCGCAGAAGCAGGTAACACAGAAAGACATTAACAGGCTGGTTGCAGGGTTCATTGTATAAGACAAGGTTTCCATGTCGACCATTGAATCGCCAAGATTTAGAAAAATACTCGCGACTCGCAAGCCAACATCCGAAAGGGAATCGAGGCTCAAAAAAACTTTAGAGTCCCTGGATCATGTGTCCATCACGCAGACATTTGGTCCGCCAACAACAAAAGTTACTTAGGAATGACAGTGCACTGGATAGACAGCATTAGTTTTTAACTTGAGAAGTCTGCTCTTGCCTGCATCATAACCATCGGAGGGCCACACTTCAACTAAACGTGAGCTGAGAGAAGCTACACAATTTTGAATTTCGTAGACATGATTTCCTGTATTCTGGTGCATTTTGGGGATGGCCACTACCTACAAAATCATCCAGAATCATAACCTATGTACGGTATGTTAATTGAACCAACATACAGTGGCGTGCACAGATATTTTGGGGGGCAGGTGCTCAGTGAAAAATAAGGGCACTTTGTGCGGTGTTACGTCCCGTAAGGGGAGTAACATAGTACCATGTCAAAAACAGTAGAAGTCATGTAGTCCAAGTTAAGGGTGTTTATTGCGAAACTCAAGCGCCTGTCTTCAGGGTGATCCTTGGGCCAAAACAAAAAACAAAACGTAGCCTATCCCTGACTAGAAACAAACTTTCTTATGGTGCGTTTTATTATCCATCCGTCTCGGAGGTACGAGGACGTTGCCTAGCGGCACGCATGAACATGCCCCTTTTCCTCGGACGGCGAACTTGCTTGCTCGGATGAACTCAGAGGAGGCCGAGCAAGGATTTCGAGACAGAATTCAAGATGACTGCGCCGAGTGTGACTTGAAGTATGAACTTTTTTCATTGTGTTTGGACCACTTTGGTTTTTTTAAATGACAATTTCAAGCACTCGTATGACTGCAATACCCTACTGCGTCCGTATCTCTGCCTATGGCCTATAGCCTACTTATTTCGGAGCACCTGGTATTCTTCAAATGCTACCGCGACAATAGTTATCTGGGTGGCGTCCATGTTTTTCTGACATTACTTTAACTTTGGCAACTTTTTCCATATATATTCAGTGCACTGTCATACCGGGAAAACACATCCACCAGTTCAAGGAAGTTTCCACGGTTCGGTTGCTACTGGACTGGCCTTCATCATGACCTCGGAATGCTTGTCCCTGACGAGGGACGTTGGTCCATCTAACCATGCTTGTCATGTGCATCTCTGTGATGGAGTGCTGCTTGTTTTTTTCAAGAGCAGCATTCGACTTTCTTATGCCATCAATTGTCCACTCTGTTCTGTTTTTATACTTCTCTTCAAAAAGGAAAAGCCGACAACTAAAACAGTGGATTGAATTAGTAGTGGGAGAGTATTCCAGCCACACGTTCCCAGAAACCATTGTTTCTGGAATGACCGCCCCTCAGCATTTTTTGGGAAAGGCACAGCTGGTTGAGATGGGCCTACACTGCAGCACATTGAAATGTAGCTGTCATTGCACTTGATATGAAATGTGTCAACATGTGAAGCATCTGTTGGATATTGCATAACAGCTATCTTTTTAATTGTGTCATCACTTTCACATACAGCTGCTTCAACATACCTTTCTTGTTCTCCCTCATCTTGGTAATCAGAGAGCACTGTTTCTGTTTCTGAACCTGTTGCTGCACTGGACTCTGCTTTATCTATATATCCTGGGGATTCATCTCCCTCATCTTCCAAGCTGGTAGATGCCCTGGCCAGGCTGGCCCTATTGCAGGACAGAACTGAGCTGCTTCCCTGCTGTAGCTGCCTAGAATAAAATAATAATTGTTTTAATAATATCCTATTAAGGTAAATACAAGATTACTGCAAGTCTTGTAACATAGAAATAACTTATGGTTGGGACTAAATTATATAATTAAATGATATAGCCTCATGACTGATTTAGTACCACCAACCCACCTTGCGTAGTTAAAATAAAAGCTTTTAAGCTTTTAAATAACAGCTTTTAAGATATTTCAATAAAATAGGAGGAACAGTTCAACATTGAAATCTGAGCTTTAAAAGGCCCTGACCAGATGACATGACTCTGGTCTTTCATCTTCATCTTCCTCCTTGCTGCTGGTGGATGCTTTCATCCAGGAGAGCAGAGAGCCGCTCCCATGGGCTGCCTGCTGTAGCTCCCTTTCTTTTTCCTCTTTTAACCTCTCCTTTCTAGGCATTATACTGCAATTGGTAAATGAAAAGGGACCAACCATATGAATAAGACTGCTTGGTTACATTACAACAAGGCACAAGGCTACTTTTCCTGCAGGCTATTGGGAATAGCCTGTTAGTCATTTAGCAAACCAATGACAGCAAGTATGTAGCCTAATGTAAACCTACACAACACTAAATATTCAGCATACTGATTCACATGCTGTACCAATGACAAACTCTACCGACATTTGTTGTGTGGTGGTCATCACGTCATATCTATTATTGATTTGGGCTAGCTTGTTAAGCCGGTCAGTCGGCTAATTTATGCTCAGCTGTGTGGAGCTGCATGAGAGAGGCTACTTCACAACAGTGACACATAAATGCAAGTTATAGCTTGGCAACTGAGGCTTAGGGGGCAAACAATACACTCTAGACTCAATTCATTTATGTGTTACCTTGCTGGTTGGGCAGGGCAGGGGAGTGTGGGGGGCGGGTCATATTTATTGGGGCATTATTATCACACGTTTAGAATTGTCGACAATTCATAGATGATAATGTCGGCATGGGCCTCATACAGACACATACTGTAAAAAAAAAATAAAAAAAACGAACTTTCTGATTTTTTATTTTTTTTCAAAAGGGCAGTTCATTGGGCCAGGGGGCAAAGGGCAGGTGCTATAGCACCACCTTGGGTCTACCTGTGCACGCCACTGCCAACATACATTAATTTCATGTTTTCCATGCTCAAACAGCCACATGAATGGTCAGTATTTTTATCAGTGCAAAGGGCTCACATACATCATCATTCAATGAAGTCAAAATACTGAAAAACAGTGGCCCAACATTAAGTGCAACAACTCAATGAACTCAAACCCAACAAGCAGTTGTAGTGGCGACTTAAGTGGATATCTTTAATGACTGATATCGCTACTAAGCAAACTAGACGCATGGGTTTGCCTTCGAATTCTATGAATTCTTCTCATCTTTCTTGACCGAGTTTTCTGTAACTCGATCAATTATTCTTCTTTTTTTTTTTATTATGTGCGGGCCTGACTGAGTGAGGATGCGGGCCGCACTGAGTGAGGATGCGGGCCGCATGCGGCCCGCGGGCCGCCAGTTGCCCATCCCTGACGCAGGGGGAGACGCAGGAATGTCGGAGGAAAATGGGGTTAAAAAGGGTTAAAATATCTCCCCATCAAGGCCAATCGCAGAGTAGCCTACGAAAAGAATAGATTGCAATAATATGAATGCTAAAGATATTAAAACACAATTGATTAAGCCTAGGCCGACATATATATCAGTCCTAATCCTGAACGCACTGTGCATACATTTATTCACGGCATTTCCCCCCCTGAAATAATTCCATATTACAAAAATCCAAAATAGCTTGTGTGACAACTACATTTACCTTAATGTGCTGATTTTTTAAAAATATATTTTGCGCAGCAAGAGAGCCGACTTTATCTGATATAGGACGTAAATATGTAAGGGATAATGCCCGACGAGGTGTCCATTATCAGGAATTAATGGACGATGTGGAGGCGCGAAGTCCATTAATTCCTGATAATGGACACCTCGAAGGGCATTATCCCGCTTATACCACGGTCACTTACCAACTGTGACCAAATTAAGACCATTAATTTATATTTTCATGCGTTTTACAATCCAAATATAAAGTTTTCCACAAAACATAACTTTGTTTCCCTGGTTACGCCTGAGGGTCTGACTAATACCCGGAACCACCATTACACGCCCGTTGTGTTCTCATGCAACGGAAACGTTGTTCACTCCTCCAGTAATTAGGATGGACCATAGCTACGACTTTAGAACGGGAGGTAGCGGGAGGTATTATAGTCCGCTCAGCTTTGTTTTGTTTCCCATTGCTATGGTTACTAATTTTAGAGACGATACGCCAGCTAGCGCATTAATTGAGAACGGTAAACAGACAATTTGGCGGAACTACTTGTCCAGGTGTCCGTATATCAGGAGTTAATGCACACCCTGCATCCAATCAGAATCGAGTATTCCCGCAGACCGTGGTATAAGTGGTGGCTATTATGACACGGCTCTTCTCAATGCCGTGGAACGCTCCGTTCACTTGCATGTGCCCTTCACAACAACGCCAGCTTCTTCGGTTGCTAAGCGACGTCAACGTCTTTGGCTAACTATTTCTCTGCTGATCAACACTACGTATGGTAAGTTGGAAACAAATAAATTGTAAAAAAAAAAACACCTTGTGAAGTTATTTTTTCGTTTGGCAAGTAGCCGCTCATTATCGAAAATAAATAATAAATTAACGAAGCACCTCCGTTTCGAATCGGTGTCCGGTTCACCCTGTCTGGGGCTATTTTCCCGATAATGACCGGCGTTCTATTATCCCACTTAACGTCAATATAACTCTGCATGTGGAAGGGAAAATAGCTTTATTGGTAATTACAATAATATGCTGCTGTATTTTCCGAGACCCCCACATATATTTGAGTTTACTGCTTTCATGGGAGCCAGACTTCTCTCTATGGGAGCTCAGCTCCCACTGGCTTCCACCTAACCCGAACCCTGGCTATAGGTCTTTCTACACTGCCGAGCCGGTTCGCTCGCAGCTTGGCACGCCCGGCGATTTCACCTTCTTATCTCAAGTTACCTGTGTCAAATCCTCCGTTCGTCACGGCGCGGGGTTTCTTGGTTCACTGGGGAAGGCGGGGCTGTGCACGGAGTCTCTGACCTCTTTAGAATAATTTGTATTATTGCATACTCCCGAATGTAGGCTATTCATTTTTTATGAATGAAGACACCCGCATGCAATAATGAGTTCACTCTATAGTAGGCTAACGACGCTCTTAGCGTCCTACGAGTACCCTGGAGCACTCGTTAGCTACGAGCGTTTTCAAGACGTTCGTTACCAACGATGCTTTCGGGAAAAGGTCCGAAAACTGTACGATGCTCGTACGACCCACTCTGCGATCCACTTAGGCTAACGATGCTTTCGGGAAACGGGGCCCAGGTTCATTCGGCCTTTGGACTATCACATAAAGTAACAGCATGTGTCACCGTCGCTTGAGTGCATTTCTGTTTTTATGGGATGAACTGACCTTTATTTTAACATTTTTCATTGACCGCTTAATTTTTGTTCTCATCTTTCCCAAAGCCTGTGTTTTGAAACGTGTGTGTTGCTACTGATTGACCTAACCATAGACTCCTTTATCCTGTTGTTTGTGGATTTTACAGGGAGGCATATTTCTTTGTGCAGACAGGGATATTTTTGTCTATGTATTTACAGTAAATTAAGAATCGGGAAAGTAAAGTAATAAGTAGTGAAGTTACTTTTCAAATGCCGTAACTAGTAAAGTAATGTCATTACAATTTAAAGAAGTAGCCTAACTAGTAAAAGAAAAACTTTTTTTTGAGTAACCCAAACACTGCTAAAATCGTGCGTGCGACTTACTAAAGCACAAGCACAACTTACTTAACACATGCGTGTGATCTACTTAAATGTCCGTGTAACTTACTAAAGCGGTAGTGCATCTTACTAAAGTGCACGTGCGACTTACTTACGCGCACGTGCATGCGACTTACTTAAAACGCGAGTGCGACTTAGTAAAGCGTGCGTGCGACTTACTTAAAGCGTTCGTGCGACTTATGTGATGGAAAATCTACATGTTGTTACGTTTTTGGTCAATCTATGAATTTACGTTTTGTTACTATTTTGTGTGATGCATATATTGACTGCCTTCTACTCTCCTTGTGGGTCATCTAAAGTGTGAACCTTCGAGGGTCGTGTGATGCATTTTATTGCCTGCCTCTTCCTCTCCTTTCGTGTGATGTAATCTGTTTCCATGCAATCCTTTGATGTATGGGCCTGTTCCTTGACCCCCTGGCTAGCGTTGAGTAAGCAAAAGGGTTACATGGCACGGCCGCCACCCCCTTGAATGGCATCCAGGGGAGCTTCAATTGTAATGATTACCATCTGGTAAACAAAGGCTTTTGGTTTATTGGGGGACACACCCCCTCCAGAACCCAACCCAAGTGAATAAGAACTCACGACTCGGAACAATCGGTGGACTTCTCCCGAGCGTAGGCCTACCTTTAGAGTAGGCCTATAATCTGAGGCCTCCCATCTGAGGCCTCAGATTATTATATTGTATGCCTGTTATGTTGTTTGTTTATGCATGTTGTGATGTATCTTTGTTCGTACTTTTATTACAAATATATATGACCAGCAATTGCCTGCAAGTATTGTGTGCTTTTTGCATCTAAATATCTCATCTGTCTTAGACGCAAAATCTGAAATTGCCAAAGAATTCGAGCAGGTGAGATCACAATAGGCTACTGTTTAAAGCTTCAAAATGAAATCCGTTACAGGAACGGTACATAGATGTTTCAGTAAACGTAAACTTATATCTGAACGATAGGCCTCGTTCAAGGTAACTCTGTTATAGGAACATACGGTAAAGCTCCGGTTCCGTCAATATATGTTATATATGTAACAGAAAGGGCAGCTAGGGTCTGTCGGGGACGGTAAAGGGAAACCCGTTGAAGCGCGGTTGGTGTCATATAAATAATAATAATAGGCATTCATTAAAAAATATAGCCTATGTATATAGGCCTATGTGTAGTAACAAGGAGGTTAGGGTGATATTAGATAATAGTAACTAATAGTGTGTATGGATCTAAAAATTGATAATAGATCGGGAGAAACATGGTGAAGCGGCTCTGGAGAGTTTAAAATATTGGTATAAACTGGGCTTTCCTGAGATGGGGAGTTTTAGCTTAAACGGTTGTTGGAGTCAGAGAAGGAAAATATTTTTTTAATTTATGTTGGTGTGCCTTTTATTGTTTGGAAAGAGAGGGCCAGGATCGAGATGTATACCCGGACCTAGACTGCACCGGCGGACCGCGTGCGAATCCTCCTTCCCCTCCACCGTATGACGAAAACGCCCAGAACGGCGCTCCATCATTCAACCTCTATCCAGACTTCACAACAAGGAGGAAGCACCCGCTAATGCAATTCTGCTGAATTATTTGGAGGACTTATAGCCTACTTGTAGTGAAGTATTTTTGACAGTGTGTGGAATCTACAGCTGATCACTTTCACTGGCTAAGCAAAATGAATCCCGAACAGTTGAACCTCTGAATTGATCCTGAAAGCCCATGTCCTAGAATAATTCATTTGTATTCCGTTTTAGGCCATCTCACTAAAGGTCACTTAATAGCCTATAAGCTCACCAAGTCCATTATTCAGAATTCAAAGCATTTATTCACAAATACGTTCTATTTTTTTGACAAGCGGAGCCGACAGTCCTGTGCAAGTATGCAAATTAGCCATGTGCGCCAAACAGAAGATAGACGCATTGTATAGAACTGATTGTTGTGGATATGTAGGCTGGTTAGTTGTGGTTGTTTGTGGTCTTAGTGAAACAGCTTTGCCTTGGAGTTGGAGAAGTTGGAGTGATTGTGTGAATGTGCGAGAGAGAGCGCACCTGCCGTGGTGATGTTGGGCTTGTTGTGGGCTTATATGTGATCAATGATGTATCTGTCTGATCGTATTAGCTCTAGATGGATGGTTAAATAATGTCACAAGATCGGTTATACTGCAGGCTCTCATTTGCAAATGCACTGATTGTGTGCCCGTCTCCGATATGCTATATACCTGGCATTTATTCAGTTCATGTTCTTCTGAGTGCGCAAGAACGTTGCCAATTATTGTCGTGTTTGCATTGTAATGCACAACTTTGCCCCTCCCTGTTATAAAATAACGTGCATCCCAACAACTTTAGCCAATGCTCCTATTGCTTTACCAGTGTGTTTAAAGGGTGTGTGTTTGTGTGTGCGTGCGTGTGTGTGTGTGTGTTGTCATGTAGACTATAGATATAGATTGATTGTCTTGGCTTGCTTGCATCTATGAAATATTGTAATGTTATGGCCTAGCTGCCTACTGCATATCGAGAACAATCTGGGGATGAGGGCATCCCCGAATATTGACGGGTATTTCGCACACTGCCATCTCAATATATAGCCTAAACATATACAAATATATCCCTGTACTAGACACAAATGTATTTTCCACTAGCTAGTGGTGGTCATTACATTGTAGTGAAACTAGTAAAGTCAACACAGCTTTATGTTACGGCGAAGCATGGAGGCACTGCAGCTCTAGTCTCGACAATGCGTTACTTTAGTCTGGTATTTCTCTTCACTGATTGGTTAGACAGCCTTCAAACTTAGTGGTCAAGCAAAGAAGAGGGAGGGGCTCGTTCTGCATACCTAATAGCCGGAGTGAATAACTAATAGTCGGAGTGAGGCTACGTTTACACGATGACGGTCTGAACAGAAGACGCAAAAGTGGCGTTGCGTCTTCACTTTTTATTGCGCGTTTAGACAAGCGTTTTCGGGAGGAAATCTGCGTGCATACGGTGACGCAAAAGTGTGTGGAATTCGATTGGGTATGCATGCCAGGCGGCTAGGTGGTGCTGTGATACATCACACAACACCGCCATGTCTGAGCACATGCGTAGAATCTTCCTTCTTCTCTTATCCGTGCCGCAAATACCAAAAAGATCCTTCTCTGTTCAGTAACACTATCTGTACATATCCTGTACATTTCGTGGAAAGGCTCCTGTACACTAGTTAGAGCTGCCAGAGCATCTTGAAGGTCCGACGCATGGAAATAATCTGACATGTTTGTTTATTTCTTTGTACTGGCACATGTATGTGACGTAAACGCGTACGCGACGTGAGCAGATCTGAGCAGTGTTTTGCGTCTTGGCAGTGTACACGGAAACGCTACGGCGGAGGGTTTTCAACTTTTCCACTCTGGAGGGTGGTTTCATATTTATGCATTTTCATGCCCCAAAAACGCCGTCACCGTCTAAACGAAAGGCACTTCCGATAAAATATTTTGTCGTTTTTACCCGCAAGCGTCCTCGTGTAAACGGGGCTGACTAATAATCTTGCCAAATCGCACGGAATCCGTATGGATTCCATACGGATTCCACGGAATCCATACGGATTCCGTGCGGTTTTGCACTTTTACCGCGCCATTCTAGGGCCGGATTGTGGCCTTCTTGGCTTTTCATACTGGGCTCCCGCTACTGCTTGCCGCCGCCATTGTTATGAATTTAAACGATTGGCGACTAGCGTTCTTGTGCATATTTACCGCCACGACTGGAGTGAGAGTGTGTGTGTGGGGGGGGGGGGGGGGGGGGGGAGGCGACGCGTCGACGCAAATTATTCATGTCGACAAATTTTTTAAGTCGACCAGTTTTCCCAGCTCTAGTAGATTGTGAACATATGCATGTTGTGATTAAGTGATCATTTTAATCATAAGGGTTACATGATTTTGTGATCATAAATAATCAAAGGGGTGATTGTGATGGAAAATCTACATGTTGTTACGTTTTTGGTCTATCTATGAACTTAAGTTTTGTTACTATTTTGTGTGATGCATATATTGCCTGCCTTCTACTCTCCTTGTGGGTCATCTAAAGTGTGAACCTTCGAGGGTCGTGTGATGCATTTTATTGCCTGCCTCTTCCTCTCCTTTCGTGTGATGTAATCTGTTTCCATGCAATCCTTTGATGTATGGGCCTGTTCCTCGACCCCCTGGCTAGCGTTGAGTAAGCAAAAGGGTTACATGGCACGGCCGCCACCCCCTTGAATGGCATCCAGGGGAGCTTCAATTGTAAAGATTACCATCTGGTAAACAAAGGCTTTTGGTTTATTGGGGGACACACCCCCTCCAGAACCCAACCCAAGTGAATAAGAACTCACGACTCGGAACAATCGGTGGACTTCTCCCGAGCGTACCTTTAGAGTATGAAGTAACACGCAGGGCGAACTCCCATCTGAGGCCTCAGATTATTATATTGTATGCCTGTTATGTTGTTTGTTTATGCATGTTGTGATGTATCTTTGTTCGTACTTTTATTACAAACATATATGACCAGCAATTGCCTGCAAGTATTGTGTGCTTTTTGCATCTAAATATCTCATCTGTCTTAGACGCAATATCTGATAGAGAAATTGCCACGACACTTACTTAAAGCGTGTGCGCTTACCCAACGTTACCCAAGGGAGGTGCACTTTAGTAAAGCGCACGTGCAAGTATAAAACAGACGTGCGCTTTATAAAGAAATTCCTCCAGAAATTGCTTGTTTATGAATGTTGTCAATTGAAGTGGTACATATTTATGTGTAGGGTTCAGAGCTGGGAGTAAGGCACACATTTGAAGTCACAAGCAAGTCTCAAGTCACTGCCAATCCAAGTCCAGTCGAGGCCCTTCCCATGGTCAAGCAAGTCAAAATTCAGGTCAAACCATCCATTGACACGCCACCCAATCCTTCATCCATCTTTAGAAAAGTATTTAACGTTACCCAAGTTTACTTAAAATATTATTTCAGAGCATGCCGTTGGTGTATGAGGTGGTGTATGTGGTGGAGCATGAGGTGGTGTACGAGGTGTTTTTTTTGAGGTGGTGTATGAGTTGGTGTATGAGGTCATGTATGAGGTGGTGCATGAGGTGGAGCATGAGGTGGTGTACCAGTTTTTTTTTTTAGGTGGTGTATGATGTCATGTATGAGGTGGTGACGAGGTTGTGTAGAGGTCGTGTATGAGGTGGTGTATTAGGTCATGTATGAAGTGGTGTATGAGGTGGTGTATGAGGTTGTGTTTGAGGTAATATATGAGGTGGTGTATGAGGTCATGTATGGGGTGGTGTGAGGTCATGTATTAGTTGGTTATGAGGTGGTATTTGGAGGTGGTGTATGTCATGTATGAGGTGGTGTATGAGGCTGTGTATGAGGCGGTGTATGAGGTTGTGTAGAGTTGGTGCATGAGGTCATGTATGAAGTGGTGTGAGGTCATGTATTAGTTGGTGAAGAGGTGGTGTATGAGGTCATGTAGAGGTGGTGTACGAGGTGGTGTAGAGGTCATGCATGAGGTGGTGTACGAGGTGGTGTATGAGGTTATGTAGAGGTGGTGTATGAGGTGGTGCAGAGAGCAGAATCAGAATGTTGCCTGTACTCAAGTATCAGAATGTAGTCTGTACTAAAGTAAACACACAGGAGTAAGTGATGGGCATAGTAGGCTACTTGTAATCTAAAGAAACCTATCCTTGCACTACTCCACTGAATAACTGGAGGTGGCGGATCTGACGACAAATGACAAATTAACCAGCCTTCAGACTTTGATAGCTGGTTGCACAAAACTGAATTCTCAGGATGGGTTTGTAGGTTGTGTGTATTCATCGATCATGGGTAATAATGTTTAGAATCAATGAATTTAAGGTAGAGTTGCGACCTATAGGTAGAGTTGCAACCTATTCATTGTGTTTTCATTTCAAGTATGTATGTAAATTATGTTCTTCTAATCATATCAGATTTTAATGATTACAGCTTACTGTGGCAACCTCACGCCGTCTGCCATGGACAAGCCGCCCCAGCACCCTGAACAGCGCCCTCTCCGTGGGCAGGTAGTCCACGGGAGATACCTACCGTTCAGCGCAGCTGCGCTGGATCGCTCATCAAGCGGACACGGGCAATCACGGGCATTGGGGACACCGGGGGAACGGGTCGGAGAAAGACGTTGTAGCTAACGAATGCCGGCTGTGAGTCTAACCACAAACGTTTCCCTACAGGAGTGAGCCGGAGGCGTCGGGAGCGGATTCCCTGCCGACCCCGAGAACGGACCTGACCAGGCGGCCCCTGCACCCTTATTCCCCATTGTGGAAGAACCTAAGTTCTATTCCTTTTTCCGTTTTTCTTGAGCGGGACGAAATAAATCGTTGCACCGCAACCCTGTGTGAGCATCTCAATGAGAAATCCCAGCCGACGACGAGGGGGTTTCCACATTACATAGTTGTGTGATTATTGTATTTATACTAAAATGTAGTCCATTTAGTTTTCAAACATTCTCATGCCCAGATAAATTTCCTGAAAACTCTTCGTGTATATGATCATTCATCACTCCCCCTTAAGCACCACCACAGCAATACATGATGTGTACTGTAATTGTATTGTATATGCATTGCGTTTTCAGGCCACTTACATATTTTAAAAGAGATATCAGATCCAACTTACCGAGTTTCCATGGGCCTCTTAAAACTCATGGTTCCTGTCGAGATTCCTGTCAAAAGGAACAGAATAAAGAGACAGCCAGTGTTATGGTTGATGAGGTCAATCAACCAATAGGTAGCGATCTTGGCGGGAACACCTAGGGACAGGTGACTCCAACACGAGCAAATAGGAGCGTCGGAATCCGACACCTCATGTGACCAACTCCTCATGGGTTAATGGATGTTACAAGTTAACTGCTTAGTGCCCGATTCTGCTTTATTGTGTCCTCATTTTGCCTTCAGAATTAAAATGATGGCTGATTATAATCAGTTTTACTCAAAATAATTATTCAATACAAAGGCACGCACACACATGCACCCAACCACGCACGCGAACACACGCACCCACGCACACTCACACATAAACATATTTATGGTTATGATGTATTAGGGTCCAGGTAGTAGACCTGTGCCCTATACCACGAAGCTCGCTGAACATACCCAGGCTTTCTTGGGAAAACCTGGCTCGACAAAGCCGCAACTCGCAATCAGAGTTAAATGGTACTGTCACACTAAATTTGTACCGGCTGCCAAATTTGTACCGGGCACGTCATCCATACGTAATCCACTCCAAATCTGCCTGGCAACAGATGATCGCTTCGTCCGTTGCCTGGCAACGGACGATCGCGTCGAATGACGTGAACATTCGCGAACCTTCTATCTAGCGATCCGTTATCTGTATTGTGCTTTTTCATCCTTGACCTGCTTTAAACACTCAGTTTACTTGCTAAATTTGATTAAACAATTAAATACAATACAAATATAAAGTAAAAACAAGTGTTATCTGTAGGCCTACTGATATCAACATCAGTTATTAGACCGTCACACGGAGCATGCGCAGTTGGATTGGCGCGCTGCATGTTGATGTCTGTTCCAAGATACATCGTGTGTTTATTAAGGAACCCAACAAAACATTACATTATCTAGCGATCCGTTAACTGTATTATGTTATTTCGTATTTGGCAACATGAGCGCGAATGTTTTTTTAAACCTGCCCGGTAACGGACGACGCGATCATCTGCTGACAGGCAGGTTTGGAATGGATTACGTATGGATGACGCGCCCGGTACAAATTTGGCAGCCGGCACAAATTTAGTGTGACAGTACCACGAAGCTCACTTTAGATTCAATTAGTTGAACCAGGTTTTCCGACTATAGGTTCAGTGCGCGTTCACGTGAAAGGGGCGTTTTTTGCGTCATTTTTCTCACCTTTACGATAGATCAAGCAGTCTATATGCGTATAAGTGAAAAGATTCTGCATATTGTCTATAAAATAACTATGCCAAATGCAGAATTGTTCGCCATTAATCCAAATAGAATGATGATGATTTAAAAATGCATAAGCAACGTCCATCCTGCCTTATTCCCATTTAGGGAATTCACTTTAAATACACCCTATGTAAGAAATGTATCGCATGTTTTCAACCGCTAAAACGTAGCGGCTGTAGCGTTGTGGATTAGTAGGCCTATAAGACCCGAACGCCAGCGACCGGGGTTCAAATTCGCCGGTGTAAGTGCCATATTGGCTCGGCTACCAGATCGGCTCGGGGTCCGTCGTCTGCTGATTACGTCAAACAATACGCTATCTACAGCAATAAGGTCTTTTATGGCTTAAATTAAAGAGCCTGTAATGATCTTTCATTTTGAACATAGACCATTCCCAACCTATCTGTATGGATAGTTTTCTTCTAAAAACAAAACATCCCTCGGAATCATCTTGGCTGTTAAGATAAGCCGTCCGTGTTGCCAGATTGGGCACATTTTCAGCCTGATTTGAAAACAGCCAATCACAACTGTCCCTTAGCAGCCAATCACAATGTAGCCTACGCCCATTCAAGCGTACAGCCAATGATATTGTGTAACGTAATCAGCAGACGACGGACCCCGAGTCGATCTGGTAGCCGAGCCAATATGGTACTTACACCGGTCTATCATCATGCATTTTACCCCCATAGGTGTGGTGCCAGCACGGCCTTGAAAATATGGGTTCAAGTTCTAAATAAGCACAATAATATAATTCCATAAGCATTCCATATGCATGAGAATTGGGACTTTTTAAGCTTCACATAAATTCGCGTCACTTGGGAGTCGAACCCCCCGCGCAGAAATTCAAAACTGACGCGCTACCTCCACTCTAGCACTCTGTCACGGAGACACAATGCGCAACAGTAACCATTGTCTACATAAGGTCCAACAAGGACGATCAAATAACGAACACCCTCTGATGAGAATCTGTATCTCTCATGAAGAACCCCAATTTCGTTGTTTGCACAATGACAATAAAGTCTGAAATCTGAATATCATCAGACAATGCCAAGGGATCGAGTTCTGTCCCGTAAAACCTCGGTCTCCGGAGAGACGCCTGTACGAGAAGTGCGCCGGGGTCCACGGGAACACCCACAAATGGTGACGCCATTGTCAGAGGAGGGGCTAGGAAGCTGCGCACGCCGATTTAAGTAGCCGATCTCCGGCTAGACTAAGCCGAAGAACTGCTCCCTATGGCGACACATTAGTGCCATAATTCACTGATGTGATAAAAGATGCATTCGGGCGTATTATATTATTCCACACGCGTAGATATTAACTGCGAGCGCGCAAATGATCTCTCCGCGCGCGCAAATTACCTCTGCGTGCGCAAAACAGCCTCTCGCGCGTAACAGCCTCTCGCGAAAAAGATGTTTTTACGCTCGCTCAAATTTAATTTTGGCACTATGGGGGAGGGAATCAAGGCAAGGCGGGCTTTCCTATGATTGGCAGTTTCTGAAGCGCGATATTTGATTGACAGCCCTCCTCAGCCCTCCTCTCATTCAATTCTGAATTGTTCAGTAAATGGCTGAAACGATAGTTACGTATTGTAACTCCAGATTCTATGAGTATAGGCGCAACCTTTTAAGTGTCGGCCTCATTGTCCTTTAAATAGCTGAAGAAAAGCTGTTTATTGGGAGCAGAACGTCCGCCGGCGCCCGACTATATCTGCGAAATGCGGACGTCGTTGAGGCACGCCGCACGCGGACGTAATTGAGGCCCACGCTATTGGTGGTCGGGGATTACACATTTTTCAGTGCTACGGCTCACGCCTAGGGATAACCCAATGGCAATAGCCGGGGCTGTGCCTATATACTCATAGAATCTAGAGTTACAATACGTAACTATCGTTTCAGCCATTTACTGTACAATTCAGAATTGAATGAGAGGAAGGCTGAGGAGGGCTGTCAATCAAATATCGCGCTTCAGAAACGGCCAATCATAGGAAAGCCCGCCCTGCCTTGGTTCCCTCCCCCATAGTGCCAAAATTAAATTCGAGCGAGAGTAAAAACATCTTTCGCGAGAGGCTGTTACGCGCGAGAGGCTGTTTTGCGCACGCTGAGGTAATTTGCGCGCGCGAGAGGCTGTTTTGCGCGCACAGAGGTCATTTGCGCGCGCGCAGAGATCATTTGCGCGCTCGCAGTTAATATCTACGCGTGTGGAATAATATAATACGCCCGAATGCATCTTTTATCACATTAGTGAATTATGGCACTAATGTGTCGCCATAGCTCCCGACCAGGTTTGGTTGCGAGCATAAGTCACCATGGTGATACAGCGACGCTAAAATAGATCGACTTTCGTGGTACAACTAACCCAGGCTTGGAGCTCAACATACCTCGCTAACCCTCTAAGCGTGCTTCGTGGTACAGGGCACTGTTCTAATCGATATTTTATTCTAGGACTACGCCCAGTCTAGAACGTCGAAGTAGCAGGCATCCTTTGACGAGAAGGTCCCTGAAATAAGCCAGCTTAATGCCAAAAAAAGAAGCATCATCTAAAGTTGAACATGACAATAATACAATATTAACGGCACTATTATAATGGATAAGTTTGGTTAAATAAGTGTAGCCTACCTCATCCTGGTTGTAGGAGTGCAGCAGAGTAGACTGTCAGAGGCTAAGACCCGCCTTCCCTTTATACAGAGGGAGCGCTGAGCGCTTCCCGTTTACTGATAAAACAGAACCTACTCAAAAACGAAACTCAGAACCGACTCAGAAACGAAACTTAGAAATGCTCCTCCTAATGTGAATAAGTAAGTCCTAAATACAGGCCAATACCCAGATAGCAAACAGTCATTGAAACTTTGTTACATCAACATTCCGTTGTCAACATTAAAGCATTGAATCAACATGAACTCTGATGTTGATTCTAGAGGAGCAAGGTACGTTAAAATCAATAGTTCAGCTCGTTTATTCGTTTTTTGGTTCAAACTTAAAGGGACCCTATTTTACTACTTTTCTGGTCTTAATTTCTTATTAATGACTCCTATAGTGCAACCTCACACTAATCACAGCACAAAAAACGATGTCGATTTTGGGGAAACTCCTCTCATCTGGGTGCTTTCAGCATTCTCTGTCAACGCTCGGTTTCGTCCTTTTCCGCCCCCTCAACCCCCTCCTGCCAACCCCACTCCGTTGTGATTGGTTAGCTTCCGGAAGACCTGCGAAGGGCAGTCGAGCTCCACACGCAGGCAGATTTGACCAGGCATATGGAGGCGTGGCAGGAGTACCTCTACGTAGATGATTTCCCAGAAATGTGAACAAGTGAATCGGTGTTTAGCGCTCTGCACCATAGATATATATATTATATTATATTACATTATTTGCATTATATTATATTATTATATTATTTATATTATATTATAATATATATATCTATGCTCTGCACAGCCACCCCAGACAGTCAGCAGGGAATACGTCAAAATGCATGTACGTCATTATTTGACACTTTAATATGGTTAAACATGACATTATATCATTCTATATCATTATAACAACGTTTATAGGTCATAAAAGTCGAAAAAGCATAATAGGTCCTCTTTAACAAAACAAATTTACCACTCATTTCGTTTTCGGTCCTCTTATTGGCTAATGTGCTTCGTTGCCCTGTGCTCCTCAAAATCGAAGTTCTTCCGTTTGATAATGTCGACAAAGATATTACTGTATTTTAGACACTAGCAGACACAGAGGACCACACCACCCACAGTCAAGACTGACACGGCTTCAAATAACAATAATAGTATTCATAATCATTTGAAAATGAGAACTTATTAAGATATGATGACTTCAGTGCAGTTGATGTTTAGCCACAGTTAATACATGCAGAGTAGACCTGAGGGCTTCACCAGAGATTGTCTAATATGAGGAGAATGGGCACTCGCTGGTTAGTTCCGGTTTTCTGGACTGGTTGCAGTAATGAGAGCCTATGGGGTTTTATCCTCGGAATCCACTTTTCTCAAGATGTAATTTTTTGTCAAGTAATTTGAAAGTTCAAAAGGAGGGGCTAAGATAATAAACTCAGCTGAATATTGCATTTTTTAAGGTCACGTATCTGTTCTAAAAAGGCGTTAAAAACATGCAATGACGTCACACATTGTCATACTGTCAGAGGTACTGCTTTACGGCAGTTTCTGAAGCACTTCGGCGCTTCCGCATTTCCCGCAACGATAACACCAGCTGTTGGAGGTAAGGCTTTTTTTTTGCTTTTAGTGAGCTAATGTAAAAAAAAGAAATGTGCGAATGTTTTACATATGTATGTTACTTACAGAGTGTTTTTTTTAATCCTCACTAGTGGCGATGATAAAACTTTTTTTATAGTAACGATTATGAGCCATTTCTTTCTCCTGAAATAGAAACCTGGATTAGAATCATAATTTTAAGACTGCATCAACTTAGTTTACATCAGTAAACAATCTCCTAGAGAGCAGTGTTCTGTTGTACTCCTCCTCATGCCTCTTCCTTTCTTGATCTCTACAGTTGGACCTTGATGCTGTGACAACAGACAAGTCTTCTTCCTCTGTCCTTTTTCCCTGCCTCTGTTCAGTATTGTGGCAGACGCCAGGGAGGAGTGAGGGGAGCGGTAGGTCCGGCAACCTGCTGGCTCCACCCCCAAGCCATATATGGACTTCCTCACGTTAACGAGGCGAGCCTGGGGATCATTAAGCAGGGTAGCTGGGGCTTAAGAGGGCTAGCCAACAGACATGTGGGGAAGTTGGAGTTGGAAGAGGAGCTAGGGCTAGGTGAGGACAGGCAGGATCTGTGTGATCGCCTGGCAGAGTGGTACGCCTTAAGGGAGAGAGATAGGTGGAAGGGGTTGGACGGACATTGGAACTTTAGCATATAAGAGGTGGATGACCCTTTCCCACCCTGGTTTGCATTTACAAGGTAAATAAACCATTCTGTGCTTGGAACTGCTCTGTGTGTTGTGTCATTTGTCTACTCAACTTGGTAGCGTGGAAACCCCACACCCACTGGCCCGCTACACATGGTGGAGAATGCGTGCTTGTAACCTGATCCCAAGTTGAATAGATAGACCAACACACAGGGAAACCATGGAAGCACTGTTGAAAAAACTGTTGGAGGCGAACAGGGCACAGCTAGCCAGTAGCCGGGAGCTGCTCGGCGTGCTGACAGCCGGTCAGGTCGGCAAGGCTGCAGGTGCGGCAGTGCCCTGTCCTGGGCCCCAGCAGGTTTGTCTCGCCATGGCAAGAGACGCAGACGCAGCCGCCGCCGCCGTAAAGGCCGATTTATGCTCAGATACGTAAGCGCAAGCGCAAGAGGCCCTTGCGCGCCCTTGCGCACCCCTTGCGCGACTTCTCACGTCTTGCGTGCGTCGGGCCATTTTTCTAGACTTGCGTCATTTTTTACGTAAGCTTTTACGCGAGCCGCGCAGCCTGCAAGGCTGTGATTGGTCTGCTGGTCTGGTTACTACTTCCTGTCTGGAGTATCACATTTCCTGTTTTCATACCGCCATTTTTAAAAGCCAGAAGGCAAGGACGATTTTCCATTTCCGACATCAAGATGAATCGACAGCAAGAGCTCTTGAGCGAGGCAGTGCGTCAATACAAGCACTTGTACAACCCATCGCTGGTGGGCTACAAAGACACACAGAAGTGCTCGAATTCGTGGGATGAGATGGCATCCAACATGGGCATGCCGGTCGGAGTGTGTGTCAACAAGTGGAAAATCATACGGGACAAATATGTCCGAGAGAAGAAGGCGATGCAAAGCAGCAGTGGCGATGCTGGGGGAAAGGGGGTTTCTCCCTGGTTTATATCGCTGTCGTGGTTGGGGGTGCACATAAAACATCGGGCGACCTGCTCAAACTACGACAAGGTATATATGAAGGTCTTGTTGTTTTGACAGCCGTGCTAGTATGCTAGCAGTGTAATCAGGGTGGGATAGTTCAGCTGGGAGTATGCTTTCAACATATTGCAAATGTTGAAAGCAAACGTTAGTCAGGTCATAGACTCTAAATTCATGGGCACAGAGCAACTGTCTGTTCTCAAAGTGCCCACAGTGTTAATGGTATGAATGTAGTATTTTTACTGTGTAGCTATGTCCTTTTACCATTGTATAATACTTTATACAATGAAAGTATCAGAAGAGTGCAGAACAAAACACAAACCAATTATGAATAAAACAAATATTTACATAGTGCTTAGGGGCATTCTCTTAAGTTTTCTACGCCCTGTGCCGAAATCAAACATTGCAAAATCCTCGTCATTAAAGGGTGCCTACTCTCCTGTAATGCAGTCCTCGCCAGGTCCCCCACAACCTGGCCAAATCTTGCATACTCATCAGGGGCAACCATGCTCTCAAGTGACAGCACAGTCTGCCTCCGCTCCTCCAAATCTGCCACCCTTTCACTCATGAAGTCATCCAGCTGCCCCCTTCTTTTCCTCTTCCTTCCTGTGTGGGTATATACAATACTTTATACAACTAATACTTTCCTTTATTATCATGAACAGCCCTATTATCTATTATTATGAACAGCCCTCAACTGCCAGCAATGCGTCATCGCCATCCACCTCGTCACCTGCAAACTTCCAGCCATCCATCTCATCACAGGCAGCCTTCCTCCAGCCATCCATCTCATCACAGGCAGCCTTCCTCCAGCCATCCATCTCATCACAGGCAGCCTTCCTCCAGCCATCCACCTCATCACAGGCAGCGTTCCTCCAGCCATCCATCTCATCACAGGCAGCCTTCCTCCAGCCATCCATCTCATCACAGGCAGCCTCCCTCCAGCCATCCACCTCGTCCTCATCGGAAGCCTCCCTTGAGCCATCCTCGCCAGAGGCCTTCTTTGAGGCAACAGCTCTTCCCCGGCCCAATTTGCCAGCATTCAGCCCATCCACCCCTTCAGCCTCCATGATGTCACCATCTCCTCCTTCCCACACAGGAAGGAAGAGGAAAAGAAGGGGGCAGCTGGATGACTTCATGAGTGAAAGGGTGGCAGATTTGGAGGAGCGGAGGCAGACTGTGCTGTCACTTGAGAGCATGGTTGCCCCTGATGAGTATGCGAGATTTGGCCAGGTTGTGGGGGACCTGGCGAGGACTGCATTACAGGAGAGTAGGCACCCTTTAATGATGAGGATTTTGCAATGTTTGATTTCGGCACAGGGCGTAGAAAACTTAAGAGAATGCCCCTAAGCACTATGTAAATATTTGTTTTATTCATAATTGGTTTGTTTTGTTCTGCACTCTTCTGATACTTTTGTTCTCTTCTATTGTTTGGATTTTGCATGTTTATTTTATTATTTATAGTTGTGAATTTTGTACAGCACTGTTCTTATACTTTTGTTCTCTTGTTTGGATTTTGCTCATTGTATTTTTATTATTCATATTTTGTACTTACTGTTCTTGTACTTTGCACTCTTATTTTACACTTGTATAAATAAAATGGCAAATAAGTAATGAAACAGTTTATTGCATAAATACACCACACTGTAAAAACGGAATTAATGAAAATTAAAACGGAAAAAACAGAATTTAGAAAAAAATAAAATGAACGGATCAACACTTCTAGGTCATCTGGGGGCCAAGTGTGCCACGGGTCACTATGTCATTCTGCCATGACACCGCTCCTGGTCCCATAAAGAACCCTGCCAATGCATCTCGCACACCTGCAGCAGCTCTGGTGGCACGGCTCCTAGTCATCTGTGATGGATGGATTGCTTGGAGATTGGAGTCACCACCCACCACTCTGCGCCACTCACCAGGCTGTTGGGAGCCTCCTGCGGGTGCATCAATGAAATTGGGAGGAATGTAGCGGCTGACAGGGTCGTTAGCCTCATCGGTGTCGACCAGGTAGTTGTGAAGGACAACGCATGCCTTCACCACATCCACAGCCTTCTCTGGATGGAACTCAAGTGACCTCCCGAGAATCCTCCACCGTGCAGCCAGGATTCCAAACGCATTTTCTATGACCCTCCTGGCTCTGGAGAGTCTGTAGTTAAAAATGCGCTGCTCTCCGCTTAAATGCCCTGATAATACAACAAGGATAGTGTTACTGAATAGAACATAACGAAACATCGTGCACCACAATCACAGACCAGATACAAAGCTTTGCCAAATATGTATGCAACGTGCTATGCAATTCATTATTATGATTTGCGACATACCTGGATATGGACGCTGGATGTTGTTATGCAAGGGGAAAGCAGCATCAGCGACAATAAAGTGTGGGGCTTTGGTCGTGGTCCCGGGAAGGAAAGCTGATGGAGGCAGGTTCAACTTGTGCTCGAACAGCATTTTGCCAAAACTGCTCTCTTTGAAAACGCCGCCGTCGCTTTCCCGTCCATAGGCTCCGATGTCCACCATTGTAAAGCGATATCTGGCATCGCAAATTGCCATCAGCACGAAGGAGTGATTACCCTTATAGTTAAAATAATCACTCCCGGCATGAGGTGGTGCCTTGACATTCACGTGTTTGCCGTCGAGGCTCCCAACGCAGTTCGGGAAGTTCCATAGTTTCCAAAAATCCGCTGCTATGGATGCCCACTGGTTGGTCGAAGGAACGGGCAGGTAGTCTGGCTGCAGCGCTTTCCACAAAGCCTGGCAGACCTCGGATAGAATGAGGGACACTGTGCTGGATCCCAGTTTATAGCTGTCAGCTACAGCCTGTTGTGTTCCACCCGAGGCTAAAATTCGTATCGCCACAGCCAGTCTCTGGGCGACATCGATTGGCGCGCTGTGTGTGCCCTGATGTTGTATGTGCGGCTGCACACGACGAAGCAGCTCATCGAATCGGCAAGCCGACATACGAAAGTACTTAAAATGGTGCTCTTCATCGATAGCCCTCATAGGTTGGACAAGAATACGATATTCGCCCGTCATTGGTCTTGGTTGATTTAGTGGCCGTACAGACCACCTCCGCCTCCGTCTTCTCTTCTGCTGGTGCCTCAAGATAAGAAGCTGCTCCTCAATGAGTAGCACCTCCAACGCCCTCAACTGTCCTTGGGATAGGATTGACCGCTCTGCCATAGTTCACTGAATGTGTAGAACATGACTGGGAGGCGGTTTATATACAGCCGACGACGACGCCCACACACAAATACACCATATAGGCTTGACTTAGGTCGTCTTCGACCAATACCAGGAAAATCTCCTTTTCATGGTTCAATTTGAGAAACGCTGCCGTAGGAGGAAGGAGGGTGGGTGGTTTGATAGAATGGAACCCGGCAGGCTCATATACAAAAGCATTAACGTGAAGTGAAGTTAACTTTGCTGCCAACACATTATGTCGTTTTAAAATGTAGAGAGATATGCACATTTATACAACCCCAATGATCAACAACTTCATCACCCCTGTTCCCCTGTCTGTTGCCATCATTCACTGTGTATGGGGAGAACACGATCTGGCACATAAACAAACCAACGACTCCCACAGACAAAGACGTCATTCTCGAGGTCGTCTTCAACGAAAAACTTTACTCCACATATTACTCCACCTACTGTTCTGGCGGTGAATTGCTTGGCAACACGCGCAACACGCGCAACGTAAAAGGGAGCATGAATTGCTTTGAGTAAATTTTGCGCAACAACGTAACACCAACGCTGAAGCATGCAGCGGCCTTAAGAGACGCAGTCGCCGCTGCCGCAAAAGACGTAGCCGCAGCCGCCGCAAGAGACGCAGCCGCCGCGAGAGACGCAGCCGCCGCGAGAGCCGCAGCCGCCGCGAGAGACGCAGCCGCCGCGAGAGACGCAGCCGCCGCGAGAGACGCAGCCGCCGCGAGAGACGCAGCCGCAGGCGCCGCGAGAGACGCAGCAGCCGCCGCCGTGAGAGACGCAGCCGCCGCGAGAGACGCAGCCGCCGCGAGAGACGCAGCCGCCGTGAGAGACGCAGCCGCAGGCGCCGCGAGAGACGCAGCAGCCGCCGCCGTGAGAGACGCAGCCGCCGCCGCCGCGAGAGACGCAGCCGCCGCCGCGAGAGACGCCGCCGCAAGAAGAGACACCGCCGCCGCAGCGGGAGACACCGCCGCCGCAGCGGGAGACGACCCCGCAGCCGGAGATGACCCAGTACAGGGGATTTCAGAGGCCCTGTCCATGGGGGTTGCTCTAGGGAGCTGGACCGCCCCTCCCTCTCGGTCGGAGCTGAGGTGGAGGGTGTGTGGCAGACGCCAGGGAGGAGTGAGGGGAGCGGTAGGTCCGGCAACCTGCTGGCTCCACCCCCAAGCCATATATGGACTTCCTCACGTTAACGAGGCGAGCCTGGGGATCATTAAGCAGGGTAGCTGGGGCTTAAGAGGGCTAGCCAACAGACATGTGGGGAAGTTGGAGTTGGAAGAGGAGCTAGGGCTAGGTGAGGACAGGCAGGATCTGTGTGATCGCCTGGCAGAGTGGTACGCCTTAAGGGAGAGAGATAGGTGGAAGGGGTTGGACGGACATTGGAACTTTAGCATATAAGAGGTGGATGACCCTTTCCCACCCTGGTTTGCATTTACAAGGTAAATAAACCATTCTGTGCTTGGAACTGCTCTGTGTGTTGTGTCATTTGTCTACTCAACTTGGTAGCGTGGAAACCCCACACCCACTGGCCCGCTACAGTATGTTCAGTGTTGTTAAATCATTTCTCCTTTTTTTATTATTTACTATTAGTTACTGTTCTTATTGTGTTCTTGTTAGTGAGATGTTTGAATAAACTTGCCTGTTGCAATGTTGGTATAATGTTTGTATAATTACTGTTATACAACTGTTACTGTTTCAATGTGACCCAGACCATATTTCTCATTTAACAAACGTTTGCGCGCACTGAAAAATGTCAACTATGCACCAATCAACATGGGCACCGCCCACATTTCCCACGGTACCGTGTATATGTTGCAGGCTTACAGAAACGCAGGCGGAGTCTGCAATTGCGTTGGAGTAACACTCCGTTCTATTTCATGTCAGAGGCTAAGACCCGCCTTCCCTTTATACAGAGGCGCTCAGCGCTCCCTCTGTATGAAGGGAAGGCGGGTCTTAGCCTCTGACAGTCCACTCTGCTGCACTCCTACAACCAGGATGAGGTAGGCTACACTTATTTAACCAAACTTATCCATTATAATAGTGCCGTTAATATTGTATTATTGTCATGTTCAACTTTAGATGATGCTTATTTTTTTGGTATTAAGCTGGCTTATTTCAGGGACCTTCTCCCCACGGTACCGTGTATATGTTGCAGGCTTACAGAAACGCAGGCGGAGGCTGCAATTGCGTTGGAGTAACACTCCGTTCTATTTCATTTCTTATGGGCTTGTCCCGTGCGCGTGCTTGCTGAAAATTTCAAACTATGCACCAATCAGCGTGGGCACCGCCCACATTTCCCACGGTATCGTGTCTATATAACGCAGTGTATACCGTCGCTCATCCTCCCTTTTCTTTCAGCACTTGTGCTTATCAGCGAAAATCGAGAATACAATGACTTCGACACGGATCTCCCAAGCCGGTGGCAGCGGCTCGGGCGAGGCCTCGGACAAATGGCCCTTTTCAGGGCCACATGAGAGCGCTCCTGGAGCTAGGTCCTTTTCAGGACCCCTATGCGCCTCCTGTCCTGCCTCCCTGGCACCGGGTGACAGGCACTTGGCGTGCTTTCGGTGCCTCGGCGCCGACCATGCCGCAGCTGCTATGGTGGCCCCCGTCTCCTGTGTTGCCTGCCGGGAGCTGCCTGAAGAGGGGATCCTCTCCAGGCATCTCTTCTTTTCTCCTGTGGTGGACCTCGCTGACGCCATCGACCTGTTCTGGGCCGGCCCTGATCTGGACGACGACGACGGCATCATTCGGTGACTCGGCGTCCGGTTTTTCCCGCTCCTGGATTACAACCGCCACCTTCGTCCAACACGAGAAACCGTGCCGGATGGCCGATCTCTTCGGGGAGATCATGGGTGAGGCGGCGGCCATCAAGGGGATTCCCATGCCGGCCCCGCCTCTCGCCACCGTATCTGACGATATGCAGGGCGAGTGCTTTCGCACCCCATCTTCTTCCCGGCGGGTTACCCAGTGCCCCCTGTTCCCGCCTGTGCAGCACCTGTTTACTGCTGCCGGTGGGGACCCTGAAGGCCCCGGTGAAATCCTACATGGATTTTACCAACGTGGAGGGGTGGGCCGATACTCAGGCGAGGGGGGAGCCTCGCCTGGAGCCTCCCCTGGCAGCGCTTCTCTGTCCGGGCGCCGGATGGCGCCCTAACGAAAAGCCGCTGCCCCCCGACCGCCTCCAGAGGCAGATTGTCGGCCTAACGGACAGAGTGTTTGTTTGTGCCTCTCAATCCGCGGCGGCGGTCAACAACCTCGCCCTGCTCTCCTCTAGCGCCGGATGGCCTATTTGGTTCCCGGTTCTCCGAGGTGCTCGCGCACCAGCAGTCTGTCCGTGAGAATCGTCCCCGGTTCGGGGCGTTTCTCACGGGCTCCTCCCACCAGCAGGCCGGGAGGAAGCGGGGTCCAGGCCGGTCCCAGCGTTCTAAGGGGCCGCCTCCAACTCCAGCCCCGGTGCCGCAGCAGCAGCAGCCGCAGCCGCCGCCGCCGCAGACGGGAAGAGCAGCGCCACGGACCGGGAAGTTCCGGAAGCTTGCTCCCACTTTTTCTCCCAATTAAAGACCGTCCGAACGGCAGTACATGGTATTTAAGAGCGATATTCCTTAGGCCACCTGCGTCCTACGCTTGTGGTGCGTTCCTCCATGTTGCCTCTTTCCCCCCCTCAGCCCGGTGGCTGTAGGGTGGCGGTCGGACGGCGTGTTCACATGGCCTCTGGTTCACCTGCTTCTAAGTAGCGGCGTCCCTTGGAGCCTCGTGGACGGACCAGAGCCCGTGGTTAAGACCACTTGTACCGGTCTCCTGGTTCCCCACATTATCCCCTCTACCTCCCTTCAACAGTTTGTGGAAGGTGAGGAGACGGGTCCGCGCGCTGTGGCTACAGCCTGCGGACAGCGCACGTACACAGGTGCGGCGACCGGACGGCTCGCTCCCTGTTCAACGGGCACGAGCGCGACGTCTAGACAGCTCGTTGTTTTTACAGCGGCTGGTTCTGGTACGTCTCCATGCTCGCTGAGCCTCCTCCCTTTCATGGGAAGCCCCCCTTGGTTAAAACACAGTGTGGAGGTGGTAGGGGCAGAGGAATACAGGTTACTCCTGGACGGTCTTCCTTAGCTGTTTTGCTCGCTCTCTCTCCGACCGCTATGCGTGTTGGCAAGAGCGGTGTGTTCTACCATCGTGGTTGGACAAGACATTGAGATGGGGCCATCCCATACAGTTCAAGCATCGTCCCCCACCCTTTTTGGGGTTGGTGGAGACCACGCTACGGGACCCGGCTGCGAGCACGGCTCTGGCAGCAGAGGTGGCCCGTCTTTTGGTGAAGGGGGCCATCACTGTCGTTCCCCCCCACGAGTCTCACCCAGGGTTTTATTCCCGCTACTTCCTGGTTTCAGAATGCTCACTGTCGGAGCATTATTCCGGTGTGTGAGAGAGGGCGATTGGTTCACATCCCTGGATCTCAAGGATGCTTACTTCCACCTCCCTGTTTGGCAGGCGGACAGGAAGTTTCTCCGCTTTGCCTTTATGGGGATGGCGTACAAGTACCAGTGTCTGCCGTTCGGCTACTCCCTGGCTCCGCGCACCTTCTCGAAGTGTGTGGAGACGGCGTTGGAACCGCTCAGGCGTCAGGGAAAGAGGATTCTCTTCTACCTAGACGACCTGCTTATTCTGAGCAACTCAGAGGCGACCGCGAGAAGGGACACCATGTTGGTGATAAACCATCTCTCCTTCCTGGGTTTTGCCATCAACTGGGAGAAGAGCTCCCCGCTCTTTTTTGCCTAGACCAGGGATTCCCAAAGTGTGGTACTCGCACCCCCAGGGGTACTCGAGCTGCCACCAGGGGGCCCGTGAGATGAAAAAAGTAATGGCGGTCTGGTGTAATATTACACAATTACAGTGCTGTTTATTAAGTGGGATTTTTCCATGCAATAAAAAAACATGAACAGTAAACATATCCTTTGTAATCCCTTTTATTTTAAATCAAAAAGCCTGCCTGCACTGCAGGCTAGGCTATATGCGCGCCAACTCGTTTCATTCATTCCTTATGTATTATATATAAATATGCTTCACTGGCTGAAATCAGGGAAACTGTCAAGTGGGACATACTGTGATAAAGTTGTTGGTCACGAAGGAGGAGAGGGACCAAGAGAGAGTGAGGATTTGCAGGGAACAGAGACGGAGAGAATAGAGAAAGAAAATGAGCGGAAGTCAGACGATGCGCCGGAGGAAACTGAAGAGTAGGGAAGGAGATGGCAAAAAAGAGATCATGAGGGTGAACACCAGACAGGGAAAAAAAGAAGGAAATATGATGACAATTATCTGGGTCTGGGCTTCACTTGGATCGGCGATACAGATTATCTGTTTCGGAGCCTATTCTCTTTAATGTTGTGGATCGTTTGTAACTTCATTGCAATTTAATTGAATATACTGTCGTTTTCATTTCCATAACCGTTGTGTTATGATGATGATGATGCTAGCTGCACGGTCATTTAATAGGCCTATTGCTGCATTATATTGAAACTTTGTTTATGTTGTTATTGTCATGCGTGTTATGGATATTTGCGCATGATTAAACATGAGTTTTTATATGGCAATAAAACAAAGCTTTGATGCGTTTTTTTTTCATTCTTTTTGAAGTGGGGATTGGGGGTGCGCCAACCCGGTTGGGACGTAGAAGGGGGTGCTTATGAAAAATAGTTTGGGAACCGCTGGCCTAGCCTCAGCCACCATGACTGCGATGCTTTCGCCTCCTCGGCGAGACACCATCCTGTCGGCGTGTGGTAGAAATTAATGAGTATATTCTATGGTAAACCATGATTATTATTAGGTCTTATATCTTAATGGTGGAAGACACATGATACCTGCAGAGCCTGGGGTCAGAACAGATGTTGGGACACAGATATGAGCAGGAAGCTACAGGGTTAAGCCATGTTGGCCTCAGCCTTCAGCCTTGGGTCATTTTGGCTACGGGGTTAATGCATGCTGGCCTCAGACTGGTGTCCAAAATCACTTTGTTGAAAATTTGCTAAGATGAAGATTGATGTGGGCGGAAACCTCCATTGGGACAAAGGAATTCTTGTATGTATGTGTGTATAAAGAGAAGCTGGAATCGATGTTCGAGCAGTGACTCTATAGATCTACTCAGGCTGTTGTCGTTGTTGTTTTTCTTCACGATAAAGTCTTTTGTCAATTCTTGCTCCGGACCCCTCGATTTATTTGACTCTCTCTCTCTTGAATTAGTCTAAGTGTTTTATATCTCGATAAATCTTCAACACTTGCCGCTGGATCCCGTAGCCTGGTCTCCACCAACCCCATAAAGGGTGGGGGACGGCGCTTGAACTGTATGGGATGACCCCATCTCAACTTGTGTGGTAGAAATGAATGATTATATTCTATGGCAAACTATGATTATTATAAGGCCTGTATATCTTAATGGTAGAAGACACACGGTGCCTGTGAGTCTGGGGTCAGAACAGATGGTGGAACCCATGATATGAGCAGGAAGCTACGGGGTTAATGCGTGCTGACCTCAGACTGGTGTCCTAAATTATTTAGTTGAAAATGTGGTTAGACGAACTCAGGATTGATGTGGGCGGAAACCTCAACAAAGAAACTGTTGTATGTGTGTGGATAAGAAGAAGCTGAGATCCATGGTCCTGCAGTGATTCTGCAGACCCATTCGGCTGTTATCGTTGTTGTTTTTCTTCACGATAAAGGTTTTTGTCAATACTTGCTCCGGACCCCTCGATTTCTTTTACTCTCTCTTAAATAAGTCTAAGTGTTTTATATCTCGGTTAAAATCCACGATACTTGTTGTCAAACCACGATGGTAGGACGCACCGCTCTAGCCAACACGCATAGCGGTCGGAGAGAGGGCGAGCTGACAGCTGAGGAACGCTGTCCAGGAATAACCCGTATTCCTCGGCCCCAACCGCCTCCACACAGTGTATGGACCAAGGGGGGCATCCCATGAAAGGGAGGAAGCTCAGCGAGCGTGGTAGACGTTACTGAGCTAGTTGTACAAACAGCGAGCTGTCTAGACTCCGCGCTCGTGTCCGCTGAACAGGCAACGAGCCGTCTAGCCGTAGCACTCATGACCGCGCGTTGTCCGCTGGCTGTAACCACAGCGCGCAGACCCGTTTTCTCACCTTCCACAGACTGTAGAAGGGAGGTAGAGGGGAAAATGTGGGAAACTAGGAAACTAGTACAAGCGTCCGTATCCTCGGGCTCGTGTAATGAGCCTCCAGTCCGCCCACGGGGACGCCGCGTGGGCTCAAAGGGACGCCGCTTCTTGGTAGCAAGTGAACCAGAGGTTATGTAAAAACGCCGTCCGGCCGCCACTCTACAGCCATCTGGCTGAGGGGGAGAAAGAGGGAATCTAAAGGAATATCGCTCTTTAGGGAGTATGTACTGCCGTTCGGTCGAACGGTCTTTCTTTTCTTTATTGGGATAAGAAAAAGAGGGAGCAGGTTTGCGGATGTTCTTGCCCTGCGGTGCTGCTCTCCCCGGCTGCGGCGGCAGCTGCTGTTGCTGCTGCGGCTGCGCCTGCTGCTGCGGCATCGGGGTTGGAGGTGGAGGCGGCCCCCTGGAGCTCTGGAACCAGCCTGGACCCCGCTTCCTCCCGGCCTGCTGGTGGGAGGAGCCCGTGAGAATCGCCCTGAACCGGGAATGATGCTCACAGACGGAATGCTGGTGAGCGAGCACCTCCGAGAACCGGGGCCCAATAAGTCCATCCGGAGCTAATGGGCCCTGGACGAGGCTGGCCCGCTCTCGTTCCGGAACCGCATTGTCAGAGACCCATATGGCCCTCTGGATCATGGTGGCCCACACCATATGCCGGCCGGCCGAAAAGGGCTATCGGCTGGCATAGCTGAAGGATGTCGCTGGAGAAGCGGGAAACCGTCAGCCATCTCGCGGCGTCCTCCGGGCCGTAAGCCTCCCTGCCAGCCGACAAGGTGACCAGGGCAGAGGAGAGCAGGGCGATGTAGATTGCAAGGCACAGACGAACACCCTGTCCGTCAGGCCGGTAATCTGCTTCTGGAGGCGGTCGGGGGGCAGCGGCTTCTCGTTAGAACGCCATCCGGCGCCCAGACAGAGAAGCGCTGCTAGGGAATGCTCCAGGCATGGGCTGAGTATCAGCCCACCCTTCCACGTTGGTGAAGTCAGTGAAGGCCCTCACCGGGGCCTTCAGAGTAGAGGGGTCCCCACCCGCATCGGTGAAAAGGTGCTGAACCGGTGGGAACAGGGGGCACTAGGTAGCCCGCCGGGAGGAAGGCAGGGTGCGAAAACACTCGCCCTGCATGTCATACGACATGGGGGTGAGAGGCGGGGTTTGCATAGGGATGCCCTTGATGGCCGCCGCCTCACCCATGATCTCGCCGAAGAGATCGGCCATCCGGCGTGGTTTTTCCCTCGGGACAACAGTGGCTTCGGTGGAAGCCCCTGAGCGGGAGAACTCGGACGCAGAACCAGCAAAGACGTCGTCCAAGGAGGCGACGTCGTCAACCTCGAAGTGCTCGTCGTCGGCGTCCTGGGCGTCCGGAACTCTGGCCCTGAAGATGTCGATGGCCTCAGCGAGGTCCACCGACGGGGAGAAAAAGAGGTGCCTGAAGAGGAGCAACCAAGGCAGCCGCGGCGTGTTCAGCGCCGAGGCACCTGAAACACGTCACCCGGCCCCAGGGAAGCGGAACAGGAGGCGCACTGAGGCCCTGAAAAGGGCCCCCCAGCTCTTATAGGAGCGCTCTCCAGTGGCCCTGAAAAGGGCTGTTGGTCCGTGGCCTCGCCCACGCCGCTGCCACCATCTTAAGGTTGGAAGTCATATCTTAGTTTTCCGTTGATCAGAACAAATTGCTGAAAGAAAAGGGAGGATGGGCGGCGGTTTGCGCCCCCTTATGCACGGTACCGTTGGACGTTGATTGGTGCATAGTTACATTTTTTCACCTTATGGGTCAAACCCATAAGGTGAAGCCTAGACGGCGTAGCCTACATGAAATAGAACTGACAACGGAGCAGAAATTGGTAGCACACCGGCAGGTTGCACTATGCTAGCGTTGGTGCCTGTGTTCATCGGAGGTCAGAAGAAAAAGCGGTGCTGTTTTCAAGATTCAAGATTCAAGGTGCTTTATTCATCCCGAGGGAAATTACTGTGCAACAGTTACAATACAAAGGTGGGAAAGTAATACAGGGTTAGAGTCAAAATAGATAAAATAGATGGAAATAAAATAAGTACAAACTAAATAAGTGAAAAGGAGCGATTGGATAAAAGTGGTATTAGTGGTAAAAGTGGTAAAGTGATAAATATTATAGCAGCAATTGTTGGCAGCATAAATTAACTAAAGTGATTAATTGAAAATTTGGTAAAAATAAATAAATATATTAATAAATAAATTGGGTAAAAATAAATAAATAAAGTGACATTGGTCTCAGGGCATAGTGTCTCCACGGTCCTTTTCTGCAGCCGGAGGTAGATGCATTAAACAGTCTGATGGCCACAGGAAGAAAATACTTCCTCTGGCATTCTGTGTTACACCGGGGGAGGATGAGTCTGTTGCTGAAGGTGCTTCTGCTCGAGGTCAGCACCTGGTGGAGAGGGTGAGCATTGTTGACCAGGATATTGTGCAGTATACACAGCATCCTCCTCTCAGACACCACCACCAAAGAGTCCAGCTGGACCCCCAGGATGGAGCCAGCCTTCCTGATGATCCTACTGATCTTCTTGGTATCTGCTGCCCCCGCACACAACTGCAAAAAAGATGGCACTGGCTATCATCGACTGGTAGAACATCCTCAGCATGATGTTACATACTTTGAATGACCGGAGCTTCCTCAAGAAATAGAGTAGACTCTGGCCTTTCTTGTAAACAGCCTCGGTGTTCTTGGCCCAGTCCAGTTTGTTATCCAGTAATACTCCAAGGTATTTGTAATCCTGGACAACATCCATAGTCACACCGTTGATGGAGATGGGTGTAGGGGCAGATTTCCTCCTGCGGAAATCCACCACCAGCTCTTGGTGGGGTTGATAAGCAGATGGTTAGTTGCACACCACTCGATAAAGGAGTCCACAACGCTCCTGTACTCCTCCTCATTCCCCTCACTAACACAGCCAACAATTGCAGAGTCGTCCGCAAACTTCTGCAGGTGGCAGGACTGAAAGAGAGGAACTGAAAGTCTGAGGTGTACAGGGAGAACAGAAAGGGGGAAAGAACAGTTCCCTGAGGAGCCCCAGTGCTGCTGACCACAGTATCAGACACACCGTCCTGCAGTCTGACATACTGCAGTCGACCTGTCAAATAGTCCTTAATCCAGGAAACCAGGGGAGGGTCCACCTGCATCGCCGTCAGTTTACTCCCCAGCAGAGCAGGCCGGATGGTGTTGAACACACTGGAGAAGTCCAAGAACAGGATTCTCACAGTGCTTCCCGGACTGTCCAGGTGGGCGCAGGCACGGTGGAGCAGGAAGATGATGGCGTCCTCCACACCTAGTCTCGGCTGGTAAGCAAACTGAAGAGGGAGAGCGATCGTACGAAAGCGGGTCACATGCGTTCCTTGACTTCTTCAGCTCTAAAATCAACACCATTCACCAACAACTGGCCTCATCTCGCACCCCCTCTGATGACCCACCCTGGATGATCACCTCTGGCCAACCTCTCATCAACTCCCTCTCTGACTTCACCCTAGTAACAGAACAGACTGTTTCAGAACTCATCCGCAAAGCCAAAACCACCACCTGTCAGCTCGATCCTCTTCCCACCTCCCTTGTCAAAGCATGTCTTCCGTCCATCTCCCCCATGATCACCAACATAATTAACTCCTCCCTCACTACTGGTACTGTACCCCTCACTCTCAAGCTGGCTGCCATCACTCCCATCCTGAAAAAACCTGGTGCTGACCCATCTGACCTTAACCATTACCGGCCCATCTCCAATCTCCCTTTCATCTCCAAAACACTTGAAAGGGTGGTTGCCGCACAACTACAGTCCCACCTCGATATTAACAATCTCCACGAACCGTTCCAATCTGGCTTCCGTCCAAAACACAGCACTGAAACAGCCCTAGTCAAAATCACCAAAACCTCCTCCTTGCAGCCGACTCTGGATTACTCACCATTCTCATCCTCCTCGATCTCAGCGCAGCATTCGACACCATCTCCCACCCTCTGCTCCTGGAGCGCCTAGCTGGTATTGGGATCACTGGTGCTGCACTCTCCTGGTTTACATCCTACCTCACCGGCCGTCAACAATTTGTTCAACTAAGCAACCACAAGTCTGGGTGTTCAGGTGTCTCACTGGGTGTCCCCCAGGGGTCAGTCTTGGGACCACTCCTCTTCACCACTTACCTCCTCCCGCTCGGCACACTCCTCCGTCACCATGGGGTCCATTTTCACTGCTACGCTGACGACACACAGGTCTACATCTCCACCAAACCCACCGCTGCCATCCCCCCCACCTCCCTCATCACGTGCCTGGAAGAGATCCGGAGCTGGTTGAGCAGGAACTTCCTGAAACTCAATGGAAACAAGACCGAGGCCCTGCTCATCGGATCCAAATCCACCCTCACTAAATCACAGCACACCCCAGCTCCACTCATAATTATCGATGGATTCCCAGTACCCTTCTCCTCCAAAGTCAAGAGCCTCGGCGTCATCCTGGACAACACCCACTCATTCGCACCCCATATTCACAACATCACCCGGACTGCATTCTTCCACCTCCGCAACATCGCCAGACTCCGCCCATCACTGACCCAATCCAGCACTGAAATCCTAGTTCACTCATTTGTCACATCACGCATAGACTACTGCAACGCCCTCCTCACCGGACTCCCCACCAAACTCATCAACAGACTGCAGATCATTCAGAACTCAGCCGCCCGGATCATCACCCGCACCAAATCATCTGACCACATCACCCCTGTCCTCATTCAACTTCACTGGCTCCCAGTACACTACCGTATCCAATACAAAACCCTACTCCTCACCTACAAAGCTCTCCACAACCTAGCCCCCAGTTATCTCTGCGACCTCCTCCAAGAATACACTCCCTCCCGCTCCCTCCGCTCAACCTCAGCTGGACTACTATGTATCCCCACATCACGACTCACTACAATGGGTGCCCGGTCATTCAGCTGTTCAGCACCCAGACTCTGGAACTCCCTCCCCCCAGACATAAAACAATCAGACACCATTACAACCTTCAAGCCACAACTCAAAACTCACCTGTTCAAACTCGCACACAACGTCTAACTGATCACTGTTTTGATTGTTTTTTTGTTTTGTTTTGTCTTGTTTTTGTTTTATTTATTTCTTAAAAAATGTATGATGACTATATGCTCTGTAAGGTGACCTTGGGTGTCTTGAAAGGCGCCTCTAAATTAAATGTATTATTATTATTATTATAAAAAGAAGAAGAAAGACCAAAGGCAGGACTTTCTTTCAAAGCTATCCAGCTTTTTTACAGCCACTGCAGTGTCAGCGGGACCGTCGGAGGATCAAGAGCAGCCGTCAACGTAGTTTGCTGTCACGTTACTGTTCCTTTCATTCCAAGTGGCTCTGGCTCAGCCAGCAGCGATGCTAATGACGTGTGTCAACAAACTGACGGAGATGATGCACAACTGGTAGTGAATATTACTCACTCTCCTTCTTCCACTTCGGTTATTGAAATTTATGACAATAACGATAACAATGACTGCGAGACACATATTCTTGTGGATGACCCAGCACTCTGGCCCAAGGGCCGCAGATTCACAAAAGCATACTATCACATAGGCTAGTAATGAAAAATGGTGAGAGGTTGAACAGGTCTTGGTTAGTCTACAGTGAAAGTGCAGACCGTGTTTTTTGCTTTTTTTGTTGCCTTTTTGGAAAACAAAAACAACTGAGTGAGGAAGGATTTAAAGACTGGAATAACCTTGCAATGCATCTAATCAACCATGAAAGGTCTGAAGAGCACAGGAAAAATACTGATAGCTGGAAGCAGCTATCAGTAGAATTCCCGTAGTGTTTTCCAGTAGGTCACAGCAGATAGCTGCTGTGACCTACTGGAAACCCTCAGGTAAATGATGACATAAGGTTAACAGTCAGTGTAATGTGTCAACATAACGAATCTTATTGTTTTGTATGTTATTCTCAATTTTTAAATAGATAATTAACATTTGCATGAAAGAAGGATAGTGACTTTTGTTCATCCCTTGTATGGAGTATCTCATTATGCCATATATTATGCGATCCATTAGACCGGTAGATGCAGGGGCCCCCAAATGACTGTTCGCCTGGAGCCCCCAAAGGGCTAAGTTCGCCACTGCATCCATGTATCTGCTGCCTACTTAGCAATTGTTATAATGGTACAGATATGAATTTCGAGCTAGCTGCCACAAAAACAAACTGGACTCTGAGGTTTTGCTAACTTATTGTAACCTGTTGGAAGCTAACGACGATAGCCATCAGCACGAAGTTACATTAACTTTGGCAGATTTTGACATTGATTTAACAAAATCTATTTCAATGACTGCAGTACTGCGTGGGTTACCACCATGTTAACGAGTAACAGTATTTGATTTGGCACAATTCATTCATATCGAACATTACGTAAGCAAGCTTACCTGATCGTATGGGTCAAGGGTCCAGAAATTGGATGTGTCCGGTGAAGTACGTTGGTCTACCACCCGATGATCTCAACCAAAAATTGATAGATTTTCAATCATATTTCCCGGTCAACTATATATCTATGCATTTTCAATCATATTTCCCGGTCAACTATATATCGATGCATTTTCAACCATATTTCCCGGTCAACTATATGTCGATGGCTTTTCAACAACGGTCGTTTCCCAGTCAACTCTAAATCAATGACTTTTCAACACATTGGCAATATCGCCCGGTAACCCAAATATCAATGCTTATTCATTCAATCATAAAGATAACAATAGATCAATGTTGTTCCAATGTTGCTGCCATCAACATTGATAACATCAGGTTTCATCGATACGGTAATGGTGATTCAACATTTATTTTGCATTGAAATTTCAACCATCAAGGTTTCTTCAATATTTGCTTGCTGTCTGGGTATGCACTTATATTGTCGTATTATATGTTTGATTTGTTTGGATTGGCGGACTTTGTTGTTTGTACAAATATATATATATCGACCAGAGGCGGACAGAGTACACAGCTTCCTTACTTGAGTAAAAGTACAGATACCCCTTGCTAAATTTTACTCAAGTACAAGTAAAAGTACTACAGTCAGATGTCTACTTAAGTAAAAGTACTGAAGTACTTGTTTTTAAAAGTACTTGAGTATCAAGAGTACAAGAGTATGTTTTCTAAATATTGCATTACTACTGCCACAGTGCTTACATTTATGTATAGAAAAGTCCTACATGGAGTTATGAAAAATGTTAACACCTTGGAGAATGTAAAAGGAATTGAAAGTAAAATCAAGTAATTTTCATCTTTTTACCATGGCAATAGCACAATAGTATACTTAAGCAATAGATCACGCCAGGCTGTGGTATGTGCTCATTATACCACTGTTAAGGGGCGTTGTCCGGCCCCGACGCGCAGCGGAGGGCCGGCGACCCCCTTCACAGTGGTATAATGAGCACATGCCACTGACTGAAGTGATCTATTGCTTTTATACAACGGTTACTGTTATGGCGAAACGAAAGTCATAGACACACTACATTTAAAAAGAAACCAAGAAAGTCAAAGTAGCCGTTTTGTTAAAGACTACCAAAAAGTAGTCCCTCCTGGCTGCCGCTATGCATCGACGGTCGCTATGCAACACACTTTAGCGTCCCTCCGAGAGAAGGCTCCGATAGAGCGGTTCGCCAGCAATTTATCCTATGGAGCAGTTCACTCGCCGTGTGCTTAAGCTTTCGTTAGTCTCTCCATCGCCTTGCTCACTTCCGGAGTAACAACATTTACACCCTCTCCATCATCCAACACATGTTTTACTTTGCAACTGTTTCTACTTCCAGGCGCGGAGTGATATGCAAACTTTCACAAAATGATCGGGCGTCATAGCAGTTATGTATATGCTCATTATACAACAGTTGGGAACCAATCAGATCGCTGGAATTAGGTCCCCCGTTGTATAAAGTATAACAGTATACTCAAGAACATAAAAACAATTGCTCAGCTTACATAAATATGCAATATCAGAAAAGAAAATTCAGCTAACAATTCTATGTATGTGTGAGTTTCTCCGTTTTTTTATCAATCAAATCAACAATCGTCTCTCATCCAATTCTGACCATGGAGTTGGCTTTGGCGGAAAGCAAAGGTGATTGCTGATAGGCTGAAGGCTGTCCTAATCAGTTTGAGAGGGAATCACGTTTGAGAGGGAAACAACAAATTGAGGGTTTCCGTGATTTTTCTTTTCTCCTTTTATTTTTTATTTTTCAGAAGGAGTAACGGGTACTCACGGTTATGGATAGAAATGTAACGGAGTAAAGAGTACAATATTTGCCTCTCAAATGTACTTGAGTAAAGTCATGAGTACTCCCAAAAAATGATACTCGAGTAAAGTACAGATCCCTCAAAATTGTACTTAAGTACTGTACTCAAGTAAATGTACTCCGTTACTGTCCGGCTCTGATATCGACACAAGGATATTTTTTTGGTCCTCCTATTCCTACTGGTCCACATAGTCCTCCTACTCCCCCTAGTCCTCCTATAGTCCTCCACCTAGTCCCTCTTGTCCTCCTAGTCCCCCTACTCCTCTTAGTCCCCCTTAGTCCCCCTGGTCCCCCTAATCCTCTTAGTCCCCCTGGTCCTCTTGATCCCCCTAGTCCTCCTCGTCCCTCTAGTCCCTCTAGTCCTCCTGGTCCCTCTAGTCCTCCTAGTCCCTCTTGCCCTCCTAGTCCCTCTAGTCTCTCTATTCCCCCGCAGTAAGGGGTAGAAATGGGATGCAGCCTTACATTCAGGGCAATTAGCAGACGCTTTTATCCAAAGCGACTTACAATTTCTTCTGACATTTGTCAGAAGAAAGAGAAACATTATATCGCTGTTGGTACATTAAGGATATTCATAGAACGAAGTGCCAAGCACTAATGATCTGGTTACACAACTGAGTAGGCCTATTATAACTAAATACAACTTACAGTACAATAGGTGCATACATTAAGTCTCAGGACGTACAAAATACAATCAGTTGGAGGGGTGGGCAGGGGTGGTTATGCAGAGTCTAGGTCAGGAGTCGGCAACCTTATCTTTGTAAAGGGCCATTTTTTGGTTAGAAGTGGGGTAGCTGTATGGGGCCGCATATTTGTTGTAATTGGCTATATAGCTACTTTAGCAATTAAATAGCCTGTATAGGCATATACAACAATTGGATGTATGCAATGAATAGATGCAATTGCAATAAAACATAGGCCACAAAACAAGCATTTGAGTGGATGGTACATCTAACAAGAAATGAGGGAGGTGAAATCTGTTTTTTAAGTTGAAATTGAGCAGGCCTAGTTCTTCAGTTTCAGTCCATGTTTGTGCAATTGAGATGAATATCATTGCATCATTGAAAATAACAACACTGGTAAACATTTCAAAAAAATAATTATGAGTCTTGTTGCATTGACTTGCGGCCTGCATGAGGAAAAATCAATATTAAACCTTACAACCTCCTATAATGAATGAGAAAATCAAACACCCCCTACCTTTGTCTTCGAGTTTCATGGGATTTTTGTTTCTGAATTTCATTGCAGAGCTTCTGAATATCAGGGCTGTATGATGTTGTTTTCAGCTTCTATATGTTTTGCCTTTGGATCCATAGCTAGGCGGTTTTAGCAAGCTAACCGCTCAGAAAATAGGTGCCAGGATAGACTTGTGATGCACAACTTATGCTGAAAAAACATTTTTCATGCCATATACAAGCAATATATTTTTAGAAAATTGAGGATGTATGGTTGACTTTGGCCTACAACAATCATAGGAAATGTAATCCCATAAACGTTAATTTCGAATTATGGCAAAAGGGCCATAAGGTCGGTGCCAAAGGGCCGCATGAGGCCCCCGTTCCGCGGGTTGCCGACCCCTGGTCTAGGTATACTCTGAACAAGTGAGTCTTGAATCTTTTGCGGAAGCTTGTGACTCGCGACTCTGTGGTCCAGACATCAGAGGGAGCTTGTTCCACCACTGCAAGCTCCCTGCCGATGTCAGGACCGCAGAGTCGTTCACCACCTACCTAGATGAGGCTGTGGTCGTTCCTCCTCCACCTTGCTAGATGATGCTGCCTAGTCCCCCTTAGTCCTCCTGGTCTTCCTAGTCCTCCTAGGCCCTCTAGTCCTCCTGGTCCTCCTAGGACCCCTAGTCCTCCTGGGCCTCCTAGTCCTAGAGAGGATACTGTGGTCGTTCCTCCTCCACCTCACTAGAGGATGCTGGGGTCGTTCCTCCTCCACTAGATGACGCTGTGGTCGTTCCTCCTCCACTAGATGACGCTGTGGTTGTTCCTCCTCCACTAGATGGTGCTGTGGTCGTTCCTCCTCCACTAGATGAGGCTGTGGTCGTTCCTCCTCCACCTTGCTAGATGATGCTGCCTAGTCCCCCTTAGTCCTCCTGGTCTTCCTAGTCCTCCTAGGCCCTCTAGTCCTCCTGGTCCTCCTAGGACCCCTAGTCCTCCTGGGCCTCCTAGTCCTAGAGAGGATGCTGTGGTCGTTCCTCCTCCACCTCACTAGAGGATGCTGGGGTCGTTCCTCCTCCACTAGATGACGCTGTGGTCGTTCCTCCTCCACTAGATGACGCTGTGGTCGTTCCTCCTCCACTAGATGGTGCTGTGGTCGTTCCTCCTCCACTAGATGGTGCTGTGGTCTTTCCTCCTCCACTAGATGATGCTGTGGTCGTTCCTCCTCCACCTCACTAGACGGTGCTGTGGTCGTTCTTCTCTGTGTCCCGGGTATCAGATGTCTGATGCTCGGGGTTCCTCTTGGATTTTGTTGTCAATAGGGATGGGGGGGGTGGGGGGCGTTGACAGCGGTCTACATATTGTGTTCTCCAGCCTTACCATTCATGCGTAATATGTACTTTTATGTCCTGCTGATGTGGAGCTTTACGCCAGATCTCACATTCTGACCCAATGCGGAGAGTTCACTGCATGGTTGACGTTTCGATTCATTTCATGGTGATGCGGATAGAGACGTGATGTGTCCATAGAGTAAAGCCGCCACTATCCTCATCCTTATGGTTGCAGATTGCACGATGCTGGGTAAAGTCGACGACAAAGACGCTGGACGTTGTTCAGAATGTGGATGTAAATTCAGACTACGGAAGGAGCAGACCCCGTTGGCCCCCTCCACCACTCCAGCCGGGCGAGGACGGCACAGAACCGACGACCCCTCCAGATGCCCGTCCTGTCTCCGATCCCCCCCGGGACGCCGCCCCCAGAGGCGCCTCCGCCCGGACCCTCACAGCTGCCCTGACTGTGACAAGACCTTCATTTCCCTGACCCACTTGACTGTTCACCTCGCTTCTCACAGCAAGGGGAGGAAGTTCAAATGCGGGACCTGCGGCAAGTCCTTCCATCAGTCCTCCCACCTGGTGGCTCACAAAATGATCCACAGCGGGGATCGGCCCTTTAAGTGCCCGGTGTGTGGGAAGAGCTTTGGCCGGGCCTCGCACCTCAAGACCCACCAGCGGCTCCACACGGGGGAGAAGCCGTACTCATGCTCCTACTGCAGCAAAGCCTTCTCTCAGAAGGCTGGGCTGATGGCGCACGTTCGCCTGCACACGGGGGAACGCCCTTACAAGTGTGACAGGTGTGGGGATGCCTTCCGCTCCCTGTCCAACCTGCTGTGCCATAGAGCGCAGGAGTCCCCCGAGCCGGCAGCGCCCCCGCATGGGTCCATTCCCACGGCCCGGCAGCGCCACACCCCGCTGGACCCGCCCCCCGAGTGCCTGAACTGCGGGGTCTGCTGTCGTACCTTTGTGCGCTCCTCTTATATACGGCTGTACGTGCGCCTCAAAAAGGGCCAGCGACCCTACCACTGCAAGGTGTGTAACAAAACCTTTGTCAAGATGGATACCTTTGTCAGCCACTGTGATAAACACTTGAGGCATAAGAAGGTCAAAGGTGGGAGCGAGGAGGTTAAAGAGAAAGTGGTCAAAGCTCCCTTGTTTGTCCCACTGTCCCGACCGCCTCCCCCTCCTCCGCCGTCGCCAAGTGGGGCCATCTCCTCGGAGGTCACCACTCGCTCCAGAACCAGGGCCAGGGTTAAGATGGAGCCGTGACCTTGTGAAGCACAGCTAATGGCTTCCCCAACCGACCACATGAGGCTGAGGTCATGGTCATGTCTTGGGTCCTCATGGTAAACATAGATAATTTTTAGACGTACCCATTAGATGAACGTCAACATGTGATTCAGAAGAACATAGCCAGATACTCTCATAAGAAGGCCCCCAAGATTTCATTTTATGTCTTCCAGCCAAGTGTCTGGATAGAATCATCTACATGGGGGGGGTAGATTCCCTAATAGAACACACCTTCTTTCTTCTGCTAGTTTTTGTTATTTGTGTTAAAGAAACATATAGTATTTCAAACAAATGTATTGCATTTCATTACTACATGATGAATAGATTGACTGACACGCCGCCTATTATGTTAGCAATGCGGATACAGTGAAATTATTTTTAAGTCAATATTTCCAATTAGAAATAGCAGTTAATAGCACTTAACTGGCACTTTTTAACCTGACACCTAAAATCCTTGTTAAATTAAAATGGTATTTTGTACCATGAATGAATTGTTGCATGTGCTTATTTTCAATACATATTGCTGTGATTGCAATAAAAATGTAAAACAATGAATACAAGAAAAAACACATGCAGGCCTCGGCCTTTCCAAGCCTTTGTTTCTTCATCCATGAGCATAAAACTGTCTTGAACGTCAAAGGAGTTAGAAACTAGTCTATTCTATTTAATTTAATCCTAAATCTACCAGTCTTAAATTTGTGTGATGAATTAACACTTCTGCATCCTATACAATGATTGTTTGCTGATCCAACATGTAGGACTGTGTAATTAAATAGAATCTGTAAGATATGGGCCAAAATGGGATTCCTCAGAAGGTTGGCTGGCGTCTCCATAGGGTGAGAAGCTCAGCCATCCGGGGGAACTTGGGAGTAGAGCCGCTGCTCCTCTGCTTAGAAAGGAGTCAGTTGAGCTGGTTCATCTGGTTAGAATGCCCACTTGGTGCCTCCTTAGGGAGGTGTTCCAGGCACGACCAGTGGGGAGGAGACCTCGGGGATTCCCCCACTAGAGCTGGTTTATGTGGCCCGGGAAAGTGAAGTATTGGACCCCCTGCTGGAGCTACTGCCCCTGCGACCCGGCCCGGATAAGCGGCTTTGAAGATGAGGAGGATGAGTAAGACATGATGTAATTTATTCATCCCATCCCATCCCGGCAGCGTTGTCGATGTAAGGCTGTTTGTCTCGTTCGTTCCGGGTTCAAAACCCCAATGTCGACACACTAGCCACCCTTGAGCAGAACTAATAAGCAATCAGTTTTTAACTTCAGTTATCCTTTAATATCATACAATTATTTGAACAGACGTAAACATTAATTCAAATGGGGCTGACATGGCTTGCTTGATTAGCTAATTTCATAGCAATGCTGGTATTTTATAAAAAAAAAAGTATTATATTGTAACAGCAAAACAACACCGACCAATAAATTGTCTTTGCCCACGAATGCAAAGATATGTTCTAATCACACAATTTCTATCAGTACAGTTGACAACCTTTATTGCATACAATAACAATGCCGATATCCTAACCCTAACCCTTCTTCTAACCCTCCATTAAAATCAGATCAGCACAAACAATTCTGGTTCCCAAATTCCCATCCTTAATGTTGTAATACAGAATATTTCAACTAGCTTGACATGATGTGGACATATCTGTAGTCAATCCTAAATCGCTAGATTTCAACAATGTTATAAATCATAGTACACCCCGCCAATGATATATTCTGCAAATAAGAAAGGCTATCCAGCCCGTCCCTCTCTCTTTATCTAAAGACCCTTACTGTGGCCCCCCATACGGTGCTCCCGCTCCCTGCCCGCCGAGCTATGCTTACTCCCTCCTTCTTTGTGAACAGCCGGTTAGTGGACACAATACGCATTTCATGTTTTGAATTGTGAAAGTCTGCCGCCTACTAACTGGGAGGGGCTCCCTCTTCCACATTGGGACTTTAAGATGCCTGTTTGTGAGTGTTTGGGTGAGGTGTGTCGTCTTCGTCTTTATGGGGCACGGCCCTTGGGTTCAGCCCTCCTTCCTCTTGGACTTCAGGAACGGCTGGTGGAGAACATCATGGAGGCGCTTTGCCTGCAGACACACAACATCCATGGAGCTCACATCTATCCTGCTCCTATATTGACTCATGGGAATGACGCATTGATATACTTTCTCCACTCACTTTCTGTGGTCCCAGTCCTGGACAGAGCACCAAGTCTTCTTTCGAAGCATTGATGATCCCTTTTACAGACTGGGCAGGGGACAGAAACATTGGTTTAAGACAACATAGGAACAGCAGTTCCACATTGATACAAAGTAGGGGTGTGAACGGTTACAAATAATTGTAAACGGTTACACGACCCCTTTTTTTTCGTGTACACGGTTAACCGTTTTTTTTTTATTGATTTTTTTAAGTGGACCGCAGTCTCGCTATACGACCAATGGAGAGTAGAGTTTAGATCGGGTCCAGAAAATCAAGCCCGAACTGGCGGCCCGAGCCCGTGCACGTTCTGTCTGAGCCCGGCCCGACACATTAACTGTAATTATGAGCCCGAGCCCGGTTTCATACTACATGTGTAACTTTGTACACATTTGGAACAGTTGGAACACACAAGACCGGAAACATAGCAACGCCGGTAAACAAACCCCGAGAAGCCCAATCCCTATGAGAGCTCCCCGCGCTACGGCCATCCGGAGGCACACAGAGCTTTTGGCCGTGATATTATATATACAAATATTATATTATATAGCCTATTCACTTTCTCCTCCAAGCTGCAGTTCACCCCGGACTGCACTGCACTGAGTTTGACGGTTGAACGCTGATTGGCTGTTACGTTACACATGTGACTCAGTGGCCACGTTACATGACGTAGCCTATGCCCGGTGTTCAGTTACCTAACATTTATCGCATGCATTTATTAGCTCCTTAATATTGTCCAAGTGGAACATTTGTAGCTTTATTAATCGCTAAATAAATAGTAGCCTATGTGTTATTTTTGATAAAATTATTATTCGGTTTTCGTTTACTGATTTTTCCTAAACGGTTATGATTTACTAACCGGTTACCCGTGTACACGGTCACACCCCTAATACAAAGCATGACTTGTTCCAGCTAGTTCAATAATACCGACAGAGAAGGCAGACAGTAGAGTGATGGAGTCCGTCTTGTTGATGGACCTCACCGTGGTCAGGCAGTCAGTCACCTACAGAGACATAGTAGAAAAGGTAGGAACAACCGCAGGACTCGTACTTTGGGTCGGATAAGCAATCAAAAGGTCAAGGATTTTACAGTATGAAATAATGGGAAATTATCTTTGCGGTACGAGCCTCGCAAGACCATCCGCAGATTCTGATTGGCTCTGCAGATCAATGTCTCCTCGAGTCACTTCAAAGCCTCTCCTAAGTGTGAAAGGTGCCATCAGCACTAGGGGGAGGTTGTTTTAGTTCAGTGCATTTTGGATAAAACTGTTTTGATTTCTTCTCTGTTCTCAGGCGCTGTTGAAAGACTGGCGCTCATTGCTGATTAGTTCTATCTTAATAGGCTGGAGGCCAGGCAGATGGAGAGCAGGGACACAGAATGGGATCTCATGAGATAAGGAAGGTCAACTAAAACGGTACTCTCGATTAGAGACAAACTGAAGAGGACCTTCCAAACAATCTTTGTTGACACTAGTCTAGTCGTCCTTCGGAGGAGACGTAAAAACCGAGGTCCTGACTCACTGAGGTCTTAAAAGATCCCAAAGCATTTATCGCAATGAGTAGGGGTTTCCCCGGTGTCCTGGCTAAAACTGCCCAACCAGCCTCATTCAATCTGGCCCCCTAATCATCCTCAACAATTCCGTCACTCTCCAACTCCACCCCCTGTTGTGTGGTGAGCGTTCTGGCGCAGATTGGCTGATGTGCATCACCCTAGTGGGTGCTACACACTGGTGGTGGTGAGTGAGGTCCCCCCCTTCACTGTAAAGGGTCTTTGAGTGTCTAGAAAAGCGCTATATAAATTCAATAAATTATTATTATTATTATACCTTGGACAGGTAGTCTTTCTCCACATGCTCCTTCAGGAGGTCCGCTGGTTTCTTCTCGTAGGACTTGTATGTCTCCAAGTAACGCCCGGCCTCCTCTGGACTGCCACACAAGAGGCGCAAGAAGAGGATCACTGGATTTAAATCAATCTGAGCTATAATATCAAATTATATAAACACGGTTTATATAATTACTAGTCAATTGAAAGGGATTTGTAAACATTCACCTTGGACCTAGAGATATCTCCCTTCCTCTCTCTAATTGAAAGGTGATAAGATAGTTTGCATTTTGCAATTCCACTGCAGCCACGAAGTCTGATACTAAGGCAAATCAACTGACTTCTTTGTTGTACCGATACCAAAGATGTTCACTTCTCCCATTGTGTATTTAAAATGAACCTGGTCTCTCCCATCCACACTCACTCAGGAAGAGATCTCCTGCATGGCAACATTGAGCACCAGGCCATGTAACATTATACTTCAACTCACCACCCGAGCGTCCTTTGTCTGGAGGAGCCCAGTGAAAACCAGATGGCGTGGGGCAGCGGGTTGCTAGGTGGCGTGTTGTAGCATGCACATTGATACAGAGTGCTTGCAGGCTTAGCATGGGTTGCCCCAGTGGGAACCCATCCACTAACCCTGGCAGTGTATTTAAAAGTAAACGCATGCTACACTTCTCCCATGCTCATGCATAGTTTAACTAGAATTAACTTAACTAGAATTTCCCAACAAAGATTATTTTGCAGACTTTGCTTACCTCCATGCCAGGATGAGGGTGCAGTCAGCCAGGATGCACATGCGAGCCAGCTCCTTCAGTGAATGAGGATCCTTCTGCATAAAACAGTAAAATAATGATCTGATCTCCATATTGCACATTTGTTTTTTTTCTCGAAAACAATATCAACAATGTTTCACTCCTTTTTGATTGGAGCCCAATCCCATCCTACTATCTACTTTTCTGACGGACAACAACGTTTTCTAACTTAATCTACTAGAAGGATCAATCCTCTCCCTTTGAGGGTAAACTGTGTTAAAATTGCCTCTACGGGGGCAAACATGACTTCAACAATTGTACGACTTGATTGCAATTTATTTTTTTACTTACCACATCGACTTGAACGAGCAACACTCGTAGAGTAAAGGTCTGTCCGAGCAGTTTGAGGCGGTCGTGAATATAATCTGGGTTGAGACTATGGTACCGCAAACTAAATCCAAAGGTCATCCCAACCAGTCATGTAAATAAAACAAGAGAAGCAAACTGTGAGATTAGAAAAATGTGTGGCCACACACACACACACACACACACATACACACACACACACACACACACACACACACACACACACACACACACACACACACACACACAGTGTGAGACCTCAGGAAAAGAGCACACGTCGTCTGTCCCAGCACATAATCGGGGGTAATTTCTCCAAACTCCCAAGGCACACTCCTGACAAACTTCAGAATGGGGTTTCCCCTCTGTGATGAGACATGGTAGAAAAACATTTGGGACAACAATACATTTAGAATAAAGCCATTAAAAACACGAGTTAAGTTAGCTTAGCAAGTCCGGGGTGAATATCACAGGGAAGAGGGAGCCAGTCCATGGTCTATAGCTTACCTGCCGGGGACTGACAATAATACTACCACCAGATCCCACTGGTTTAGGAGCCATCACTGAAACTGGCTCTGTCCTCTGGTCAGCTCCCTGGGGTTGATCAGTCCCAGTCAAGTCCATGTGCTCACTTGGTACATTGTTGTCCACACAAAGAATGCTTTGATGGAGTTCATGCTGCAGGGCTGCACGGTCCACAGAGGTGGAGGGTGCTAATTCAAGGCTGCTCAGCATCGCAGTACTTTCATCCTGGTTTGTATTTGACACGTCGGTCTGGCCCTCTGCAGGGCGGGCAGGGTCCGCCGTTCCCTGGGTCGAGCTCTGAGGCGGAGGCTTGATCTAAAGTGGAATACATAACATATATGGGATAAAGCACTTGTATTCTGGAATGTATGATCATGTAAACAGAGTAAAGTATTTCTCTTGAGTTGTTCCAATGTTTACGTGCGAGCAGGTGAGCCGGTGTTCTGCCAATCTGTGCTACCTATCAAATCGTCCTACCTACCTAGTGGTTCTGCGCATGCCGACAATATTGATCCGTGGTGTGAAATACACATAATTTACCCCTGAAATCTCCAATAAAGACGTTTTAATACAGTATCAATATATGCTTCCCATATTCTTAGTGAACATGGAGTGAGTGAGGGTGTTATATTCTGTAGTGGGAGCATCGTTTGATAGAAGCAATTGGTCGACAGATCAAATACGCTACCAAACAAAAAAGGTTGCATGATTCGATAGACCCTTGTTCTGCCAATGTATGCATGTATTTTATACCACTGGCACGATTAGATAGCGAGCAGAGATTGGCACCACCGGGTTGGAGGAGCGGTACTGACCGGTGCAGAGTCCTCCAGGTGGAGAGTAAACCTTCGCCTCTCCATACTACTGAGATCAATGCTACAGGATGAGACGTGAGATTAATTCACCAGTCCGCTACAGGGTCGACTTGAGTCCGATCAGTATGAACAAACCAGTTAAAAAAAAACAGCCAGACTCTTGAGACGGTCGCCGAGAAGTCGATGTCGACAAAAAAGAGCCCAAACTAGTCGAAATGGATTGTGAAAATCCAGATAATAATGATTATTTTAATAATGAATTGATTATATATTTATGTGTTTGTTTTGTCTAGAAGTAAGTTCAACCAATTGGTTATGTACTGTAATAAATTGGTAGGCCTCCAGAAATATATTAACTGTTTGGGGTAAATAAATTATTAGGGTAATTCATTTGAGTACGAATTCTAAATTCTAACGTTGACATATCTGTCGTGAAGGCCGACTGGTCCAATAAGCCACATAGAAATGGACATGATGAGTGCACTTCTCGGAAAGAAAACTGTGTCGCTCCGCAGGATTCTAGCTCTGTGTTTTCCCGCGTCACTACTTCTGACGTCATGACTATACGGAAGCCTTATGGGTCCGTGCTATTAAGCAATCTTAATAATAATCATATATAATACAAAAAAGTAACTCCAAATAGGCAAACTAGACCTTGAATACGTATGGCTCTTATATGTATATCTATCAAATGTTCACTTCCATATCAACCTATACGTATTAATTGTGTAACTTTAATAAGTGTGACCATGATGTGAACATCACAGATGTAGCCACCTGCCGTTTCCTTCCTATTTTAACCTCGTTAATGAAAGCAGCATAGCAGTCTTCTGGTTCAAGGGTCGGAGTTTACGTGTGTTTTTTGGCTTTAATAATCCTAATATAAGCAAGTAGCTAATGAGTTGAGGTTGTGTTTCTGTGGAGTTACTAAGGAGACGCTGACGCTATATTCAAACCGCGCCATGATGCATTCTGGGAGGCGCACTACTGTCATGGCGGATCTGGTGGTGTGCTAACGTTAACGATTAGCATACACAACGGTTTTCTGGATTAGTGGTAGTCCCACTTCCTCTCGGACGGCAGTAACTCAGCGTAACCTGGGTAAGTTTACAATTTGAATCTCTCCGTGTCCGACCATGTGTCGGGTGTATGTTTAGACTGCGGGATCAGCCGTAATACGGTAAGAGCCCTGCGGATCAGCCACCTAGTCGGTGGGCTAGCCACCTATCCGCGGCGTGTCTCCGCGCGTGCCTCGCTTTGTTAACCCGCTTCACGAGCGGCTCACGTTTAAACAACTAATGAATGGGCAGCAATCTCGCCTCAACAATGGCGAATCTTTTAGCCATCATCAAGGGTAATTAACGCCACCTTGTGTGGCTGGCGGTGTAACGTAGGCTGGACGTCAAGGGACGGTGAAGTGTTTTATAGTTCACAGGCCTAGCTCGGGTCCTCAGCCAGCGTGTTAGCCGCTACATGGTTAGCTGTTACAGTTAACTGTTAGATGGTTAGCCGCTACATAGTTAGCCGTCACGTCGCCATCTGTCCTCTGTGTGCTCATGTCGATGGTGTGTTTGTAGGTCAGGATAACTGTATTTGTTCCGTAACCTAACAGTGTTTGTGAAATGCAGAATGCGTTAGATTGATGTGCCATTACAACAAGAGCTAGTATGTGCTATCCGCCGCCGTGTGGCTATCCGTTCAGGTGCTCCGTAACCGGAGGAGACCGGATAAGCACTCTGTTCAGTAACGTTAAGGACCTGGCGAAATGGTTGGATTTGCTGTTTTGTTTCCGATGTTTTGTGTTAATGATGTCCGGTATTTCCCGGCTTCGGCTCATGTTATGTTTTGTTTGGCAAATAATTAAAGTTCCAGGGAAAACCCTCTCCAACTCTTTATGAATCGTGAGAGAAATGGTCTACGTAGTATTTATAAAACAACTGATATAACTTTAGGTGCCAACTGTTTTTCCATTGATCTCGTTGTGTATTTGAAATTATTTTCTGGATGCCTTATATTTGGTCTAAGGCCAACCAATGAGTGTAGATTTAGTCTCCAAACTGGCCTCGATGCCCAACGACCTGACCAAACCGTGTGCATTTTTAGTGAAGCACAAAAATGTGCTATTGATCAATGTGTAAGCATTGACAACTACTCGTTTAGTTGTGCATGTTTTTTTTCATGGTTTAGGCTTAAATCCAATGTTCGACGATGCAAACATTTAAACTGCTCTTGTGTCAATGAAAATGCTTATTAACAAGACACCATTTTAATTGGGAAGAAGACACAATATTTCTTGGAACAAGGATAATTGAGGCAAAGGCCTCTTTTAAATTAAAACTTTTAGAAAAGTTAACAAGGTTATATGTATTATTATTATTACATGAATCAAATGAAACACAGCAGCAGGACAGACTTGTTGTCGCTGCAGGCAAACTAATAACGTGTAGACCTGTCTGAAATGAGTAGATCTCAACAGCACATATCTTGATGTATTATTATTATTGGTGATTCATGTATTGCTTGGTGACTCTATTTAGATGTTTTTGTTGAACGCTATCGACAACGGTTCCCACTTTGATCAAACATAAATCTATCCCAGATTGTAAATGCAATGGTCAGACAGATTCCCCCATGTCTAGTTGAAGGTTTGGACTGCTATGAGTTTGTTCACTCAGTAATTGTTGTTAATGACTAGCCATGTGACAATACAAGAAATGTATTAGTAAATACCAATAAAACTGAAGTTCAATGGTTCTTGACAACCAAATCGATACCACTGTATAAATAAAAAACTAAAACTATATCCCACCTACTTCAACAAATGGTCCTTTATTGAAAAACATTAGAAAACACTTTTTTGGTAATGTGAACAAGTGCTTTCCCTCATGTATATTGAAGCATACCCACTCCGATGGATTTAATTTGAATAGTACTCGCTAGTACCGACATAATTTGGTCGGTACCATTTAAAGGCCCACTATGCAGGATCGGCCATTTCTTTGCTGTTTTCTTGGTTTGCGCACACACTTTTCTCTACATAGCGCCCCCTACAGCTTCGTAGTAGATATTTTACAACACTGTCGTAACCCTTTCCCATGCACTTCTACGTTAGCCATGTGCATTTGTTTTCAAAGAAGCCGGCTAATGCGTGGAGCCAGGTCCGAAGTAGATGTTCATAAAGTGTAGACAAGGTTATACATTTTTAAAATGGTGTATTTGAATTGCAATAAACAAATCCATCCTTTTTTATAATTGACGGGAGAATTTATATCCTAGATTATAATTGTTTTATCTTTGGTTGAACAGAACGATCAGTGTAAGAGTGTTGGCCATCATACATAACGATAGCACCGACAGTCGCCGCTTGGGTCCCTTATCAGTCGATGCCGTAAAGCATTTTCGAAACTACAATCTGACTACATTTTCGAGGCGCGTTTGGATGCTTCCGCTGCGTCACATCCGGATGGTGTCGGTCCGAACAGAGCAAGTTGCATTTTCGCTTCTTCCTTGGAGAAGCGATAAGGGGCAATGAAACACCCACCAAACGACCCAGAAATTGTTGTAGAACCATCAGAATAACTCTCAACCTGCATAATTAATGTAATTTTGGCTAAGAATGTTGCATAGTGGGCCTTTAAAATAACAGAATTTGGATCCATAAATTCCATCCCTATATAGGACGGTATGATACAGGTTATACTCAGTTACAAAGACTGTGTATACTACAGGTTAAAGTGACTTAACATAGACTGTGTGTATACTACAGGTTAAAGTGACTTAACATAGACTGTGTATACTACAGGTTAAAGTGACTTAACATAGACTGTACATAATACAGCTTAAAGCGACTTAACATAGACTGTTTATTAGGGGTGTGAATCTTTGTCTTCAGACGATTCGATTAACGATTTAGTAGTTGGCGATTCGATTCAAGGACAATTTTTTTTTTTAACGATTCGATTCTGTAAACCACGATTCATTTCAGTAACTTTGAACCAAAATTCTATATCCGTGAAATAAACATGCAATAATGTGACACCCCTTGTCAATTTTACCATTATTCTTTGCGAAGCCAAAATGCTTCCACACTTTGGATTCCAAGTTTGCTGGTGCATTAACAATCTCGCTGCCGCTCTCTGCCATGTTTGAAATGCACCAGTAGAGGGTGAGGGAGAAAAACAACTCTCGTGGGACTTCCTTGCAAGCTGACTAGCTGATGACAGAGTTACGGATTACCGAGCTGCACTTCACAAAATAAACGCGTAAACCAAGTCTTAAAACATTAATCATAATCGATTCATACGATTTAAAGCATTCATATCGATTATTGGTGAAGCCAAAGCGATTCATTCCATTTATTTTAGCGGATCGATTTAGTTGAATCGGTAGGACTGACAATCGATTGATCGACGCATCGCATGAATCGTTACACCCGTACTGTTTATACTACAGGTTAAAATGACTTAACATACTTGTGTATAATACTGGTTAAACTTACTTGACAGATTGTATGTAATACAGGTTAAACTGACTTAACATAGACTGTATATAATAAAGGTTACACTGACTTGGTTAACATATAATGAATATTGAAATTCAGGTTGTTGTTTCAGAGGGAACCAGCAGAGCGCAGCTCTCCAGTCAATTGGTTCCAAGCATCTGGCATAATGGAATGTGCAGTGGACATTCCCTCAGGTGAGTGAGCCCTGCAGCTGATACATTCTACGTCTCACACCACAATCCATAATCGAGGGGGGGCCTGTGCAACCTGGCTCTGAAATGTGTCTGCTTTATCACTTAATGAAACATTAGAAAAGTGCATTGCATGAGGGATGATGACCGATTGGATGATGCCTATCAACGTTAACGGATCAATCTTGGTGCTTGTCGGTTAGTGTGGACTGTGGAGTGCAGGGCTCTAAAGTGCAACCTATTTGGTCGCACATGCGACCTAATTTCTCAATGGTGCGACTAAAAAAAATCAGAGGTTGCACCGGTGCAACCAGCTGTTCAAAAAGAAAAAACCTCTGCGACTCTTGACAGTCTCCCTGTGGGTCAACCTTCAACAACAGACCCACATATAGGCCCATATCATGGTGTAAACCAATCAGAGATAACGGCCCTCTGATTGGCCGTGGTCCAGATATTCCTGTGTAATGCGTGTGCTGTGTGTTCTCACCAAACGCGAAATTTTTCGCCCCTACGCGTTGTCGCCGAAGTTTTATCGCGCCACACATCATAATCTGTCGCTGTGCAAGTTTTGTCGAATTTGTCGCGCCACAACAAGTAACCACCATTGCATGTCTTTACCTTTTGTGGAAGAGGGAGGGACAGTATATTCATAATATTGTAATGACCACAGAAGAGGCAGTGAATGAAGTATTGAATAGTAGGGCCGACCGATTCATCGGCCTACCGATTTAATCGGCCGATTATAGCCTTTTTGAAAATAATCAACATCTGCCAAAAAGACGAAGAAATGTAATTGCGCTTAGTATCCTGCAGATTGCGCTCCTACTCGCCTTGCTAACTAACAAATTTAGCTGGAGTAAAAAGAGGAGATTGAATTTTACCGTACAACATGAAAGCACGCTCGCTCAGGCAGCTGCGCGCTCACCTCATCAATGTACACAAGACGCGTTGTTTGAGCATGTTGTGCCTGTTTTTCTTTAGGTCCCAGGCCATGGGACCTAAAGTGCGACCCCATTGCAGGATACTAAGCGCAATTTGTTATACTGTAGACTCTAACGGTGAGACCATACTGCTCAGCACGCACGTGTTAGTCACTGCTCATGAGCGCAGCACATTGGGAGTTAGTTATTTATTTTACATTTTACATTACACTCAATTTTTACTGTAAATGTATTCTAAAACACTCAAAGGTTCTGCATTCAATTCACATATTCGTCAAAAGTGTTTAAAGTATATTTAAGGTATCAAAAACTATGTTTTATATGCTTTTTTTTGGTTTTGTTTTTAATCGGCCGATTAAATCGTAATCGTAATTTTTCTCTGAAAGGCGTCGGCATCGGCACTCAAAAATCGATATCGGTCGGGCCCTATTGAATAGACAGATTTATTAGATAGGCCTACCTAATAAACCGTTGGAACACACAAGACCGGAAACATAGCAACGCCGAGAAGCCCAATCCCTATAAGAGCTCTCCGCGCTACGGCCACCCGGAGGCGCACAGAGCTTTTGGCCGTGATATTATATATACAAATATTATATAGTATTGTATTATATATAGAGCTCCGGGAGTCGCAAACAGTTACATTCACTTTATCCTCCATGCTGCAGTTCACCCCGGACTGAACTGCACTGAGTTTGACGGTTGAACGCTGATTGGCTGTTACGTTATACATGTGACTCAGTGGCCACGCTGTTGAATGCTGATTGGCTGTCGTCACGCGAAATTCGCGTCGAAGTTCAAATATTTCAGCTCGAGCGAATTTGTTGCGCCACAAATCCTCGTGAACCCGCTCGCCTGTGCACGGCGAAAGTGTTGTGCGAAAAATTCTCTATACGTCTATACGTTAACTTTGTATGGGATCCTGTCGCCCCGTCGGGTTTGGTGTGAACACACAGTTTAGACAGGGAGAGTGGATGTGGAGGAGGGTGACCAGACGTCCCCGTTTTGGGTGACCTGTCCCCAGTCATAAAGTGTGTGTGTGTTTGTTGTGTGTGTGTGTGTGTGTGGTAACGTTAAAGTAAGTTGTTTATCTGAACTGAAGACCTAACGTAACGTTATAAAAGTCAGTGGACGCTAACATTATGACACCGCGTCTCTAGCCCACTGTTTAATTTCTCCTCAAGTCTTTTTATTCCCGCATGTGAGCGGCGGAGAATATGATCTCTAAATTATTATGGACAGTAGACTAATAGCTATAAGACTACAGTTAGCAATCTCATTCCAAGACCTTTTTGTGTGAAGTGAAAAAAACTATTCTTCACACTGTTTTTCCGTCTCCTCCAAACTAAACAAGCGGCGTCTCTTCGGAACTGTCATTTTCTTAACCTGTTAAGGTCCGGCAGTATTTTGGTTTTTTTCGCCTAAACACATACCCAAATGGAAAAGCTTATAACACAGTAACCCTAAGTCCTAGATGGATGTATGATACTTCATTTGAAAGCTGACAAGCTCTAGTTTCTGTAGATATGTTTATTTGGCATGTGTCATACACACAACCTAAATGACATCAGTTCAGACATGGCTCTAAAGCAATTTTTTTGTCTTCGAAAATAATGGGTCATATTTGAACTACAATAACTAGGATGTGCTTTATGTAAGGCATATGGCAATATGCCAAATACCTTCTACATCATGCCAACTACACCTGGAAAAAAATTTGGAGTTCTAGGCCTAAAGCTTTGGGAGTTAATGGAGTTTTTATGGTGTGTGGTCACTGGCGGCCCAAACCTCTCCAAAATGTCTCCAAAAATGGCCAAATTGTGCCAAATGCATTTACTCACTTCTGTGACACTGGAAACATTACTGAAGCATTTTGGTGACTATAAAACCTTTCTCCATGATTCAAAACATAATTTTTTCACACATTCATTTGATATGGCCATATTGAGATATTGTCATGTGATGAGACACTACCGGATCTCTCACGACCACCTTCAGTAGGAGTGGGGGCCGGGGGTCTGCCTGTCTGGCTTTGCGGCTCCCAATCCGCATCACTGTCCTCAGACATTGACCTACAAACACAATGCAATGCACAAATGTCACCAAATATAATGAAGAAATATATAAATGCAATTCAATGGGGTGTTATTTACATAGAAAACAAATAAACATTTCATTTATATCATTTATATATATATAATGTATACTATATAACTATACTGCATTGTTCACTGTAAGCATAAAAACCCACACACAAAAATACACATAGATGGCGTCACTCACCGATCTAAGACTTCGTCCAATTGTTGCTTGAACATCTCCTCTATCTCAGAATCATATTGGCTGTCTTCGCTGTCCTCGGATGAAGCCAAAATCAAAGCGAGGGCTTCTTCATGTGTGTAATATTTCGTTTTCTTCGTTGATTTCGCCATTGTAAACGGCGAAATCAATGTGATCAATGTGTGCGGCGTGCGTCCTGGTCCGCTGGAGGCTCTGTCATGCGCAAAGCGAGTTGTCTGCCGTGATGACGCAGCTGTATATCTCGGCTCATACGTATCACACCTGGACACGCCTGGTAGCGTTGGAAAGGTAAACTCATTGGCTAGAAGCCCAAGTGACTGATATATCAATAGCCAATACGCTGTCCCTATACTAAAGCCGCGTAACAAAGTAAACAAAGCCCATTGGCCCTTCGAACTGGGAGCGCTCCATCTACTTCACGGGCTGTACCGGGGTGAAAACTGAACAGAAAAAGACGGGGACACTTTCATTTTGTAGCCAGCAAAGTGATGAAAACAAGCATACCCAACAACTCCATACTGGAGGTAGAGAAAATATCCATGCGGCATTGAAAAGCTGGATGTTAGTTGACGAACAAAGTTTGGAGATGGTAAACAAATGGACTTTACACGACAATATTCACAAGCTGGAATAATTTTATGAAAAACCATGTGGATGCTTTTGATCAGTGGATTCTCACGGACATTTGGAATATAAATAATTGAGGAATGGACACATATTACGGTTCTCGGATTGCTTCAAAGGTAGGGAGTCTCTCTGTTTTATTGGCATTTCCGGTTTACCATGCTGGTTAATATCAATATTTATGGTTTTGTGCTCATGATTTATGAAAAAAAAAAACCGGATGAATAAATTGTGGAGATTCTACCCTTTCTAACGATGTATAGAATGTCTGTAATGATGAAAGTTGAAGCGGGTTATGTCGCTGCGTAGTGGGAACATGTGGTCAACAAACACAAATCGCCCACCGGTGGGCGAATGGGTCTTAAGAGGTTAAATGAGCCGGGGCAATGTTTCGAATGACTTCCTAATAGGGATGAGTCGGTCGCGACCGATTCGTTCACAACGAACGAATCCCGAACGTGAACGACAAGAACTGGTTCCCCAAAACAAGAACTAGTTCTTTGATTCTTTTCTTTTAACATAAAACAAAAATATGGTCACGTAAATAAAATATACTAACGAACAGAGCTTCGTCTTCCCGCGACTTATATTGATTGAGTCTACAACGTTCTCAAAGATTCAGCCAATGAGAGGTAGCAATGGTGTTGCAATGGCACCTGGGTAAACAAATGACAAGGTGGTACCGTCGAATTTGCGCGCTTTCTGTCTGACGCATCTTGGGTCATACCATTCGACGTTGGGCCACTCATATATCCCCCTACATTTCCGAAAATAGACTTGACCTCCATCTGTTTATTGGATAAAGCATTTCCCAATCCCAGGAGTCTTTGCTCCATTCTACGTCAATTCAAGAACAAACAAAGAAATTAAACTGCAGTTCGTATTTTTTATTTATGACCATGAAAGTTCTGTAATGCCTTAATAATGAAGAATTAAATGTAAAGTAAAATAAAATTATAAATATAAAACCATGAATGACATATAGAGAGTAAGCAAGTGGTATAAATATTGGTGGGACGTTTGGTTATACTATATAGTATATCTTGTCAATTTTCACGGGGGGTAGACCCTAGAAGTCGCTTAAATTATGCTCAGGGCTAGGGCTGGGCGATTTGGCCTAAAAATAAAATCTCGATTTTTTTCTAACTAATGGACGATTTTCGATTTAAACCTCGATTTTTTTTTTTTCTGTTTTTCTCTAAACACATTCCATTGAAACCCATGTACGTGTGTGGCGCTTATGGGGTGTCGCACCACACTCACCAACGCAGGGGTCTACAACCCGCTGATTTAAGAGTATAACAATTATCAACAATCATGGAAAGCTGAGTAGGTTTATCAGTTTTAATAACAGTATGAACAAATAGAACACAAAAATGACAAGTTGTCCTTTGTATATCTATAGTAGCAATAGCACATGCTAAACAAGGACAAAATCTACTCAAAATAATTGAATGAACTGTTTACATCCATGGCTAACCAGTGCATGAGAAGGAGATGACAGGAGACTAATGTTTCACTCTTTCAATTGCTCTAATTTGAGCTCTTACTGTTGTTATCTAACATACCATACAGTAATTGAATTGTGTAAAAGTGTGAAATTACTGCACCTTAAAAATGACCGTGAATTAGCTATACTCATTTGCATAGTGATTAACATTATGAATTTCAATTGTGTATACCAACTGTATGTTGGCTGACATTTACCTATAACTATAACTTTTTTCCCTCCACTCTAACCAAGGATGCCTGTTTTTAAATTCCCTAGCCTGACACCCTGTCTGAAAGGCTGGCCAGGGGTTCTCATCTAAAAGTAACAAGGAGATATAAAGTGGGATTAAAACATTGTCTTCTGTTGACTACTTATTATGTGGTTTACACATTAATATGGGAGGACTGGACACACACGCACGCACGCACGCACATACACGCGAGAAGGAGGGGCTCGGCCCGCCAACTAACGTGCAGAGATGCAGGGGCAGCTTCGCGCTTCGTAAAAGAGACAGGGCAGAGCGCGAGCGCGCAGCGGGAATTTTATGAATGGTGAATGTAGGAGATAAGTTCCCCTGCTTAAAGTATTTTATTCGCAGTTATACCCAACCGATATTTCCGAAAAATAAACACAGAAGTGAAAGATCTGTCACAAGACGATTGATACGTATCCGTGCACATTTTTAAGTGGGTATACGCAAATCCTGGTGCGTTCCTAGTGGGTATACAGCGTATACCTGCGTATCACGTAGACTACACCACTGCTTGTAACTAAGAGAACACACATGTGAGTTGTTGATCACAAATTATTTGTATACATAACGTCATCTTTGCAAAAGACGTTTAACTGAAAAGTGTTTCAATCGACCCGGCTCTCCCCCAAGTCTGTCGGGGGCGAGGTGAATGTGATTGCAGTAGGCTAGGTTTTGCGCGCGTTCTGGAAAGTGAGAGAGGAGGCTACTACGGAGTCTATTCAGCAAAACAAATCGGAAGAGTCTAGAACTGTTTTTAAATCGCGAATTTTCGGTTCAGCCATTTCACAAACCGTAGGAAAGAAAAAATGCAAATGAATCGATTAAACCGAAAAAATCGCCCAGCCCTACTCAGGGCTGTCTCGCAGGGGGGGGGGCGCAGACACCTGTGAGATTCCCTGTCAAATGACGTAATCTGACGTAACGAACGAATCAAAACGAACGAATGAAACAAACAAATCGTTAGTGAACTGAAGAAGTTCCCGGAAAAGAATAATTTTGCCCATCCCTAGCTCCTAACCGTGCGTTCACACCAAACGCGACGGGGCGACAAGATCCCATACAAAGTGAACGTAGAGATTAGGGATGGGCATGATTAATCGACGAGCGACTAATTGATCGTTAAGAATTTCGTCGATTACGTACATTTTCCATCGATTAAACTAATGCAGTGTGCAATTAATCATTTTACCACACGGGGGCAATATTTAAATTTGCGGCTCCTCCCCCGCAATAACATCCCGCTTTGAGCGGTGAACTCTTTACGCCTAGCAGCTATAAAAAGCTATAAAAACTACGAAATGACTATTAATGCGCCGACTTTGGCTCAGCCTGGCTCCGCCCTCTTCCGCTACGTAGCTAAGGTAGCTGCCGTTGAGTATGAAAAGTGAACATCGCCACACACTTCGCGATTTCACCGTTTTCAGTACACTTAATTTCGCCCGATCTGAATTGGAAACCCCTACGTACTCAAACTTAGACTAGTAAGTATGGCTATTGGAACACGGCGATGTAATCATGAAGCGGACGAGGCCCCGGCGAAGTCTGGTGTGGGACCATTATGATTTAAAAAATGACTTCTTGGGGAGCACTATAAGCCTACCACTCAAGGCGAGGTTAGCATCGAAGCACAAATAAAGAACTTTCTGAGCCCCTGGATTGTGGAAATTTGTCCCACGCCATGCCAAGTTAGCACGGAGGTATTTGTGCATCACAGCAACGTCGGTCAGGCCTCGACATTAACGGTTGCCCGCTTGCCCGGGGCAACCAAAAGTCATGTTTGGGCAAGTTGAGATTGATTTCTGGTTACCCGAACGGGCATGTGGATTTTAGGTGGATGTTAATATAAAGGCTATTTATTCAAATGTCTTTAGAAACTGGTGAACAACCTTTTTTGCCGCAAAATAACACAAAATATAATTTGCAATTGATCAGCGTGCCGTCTTCTCTTCTCTCGGAAAGCGAGTTAACAGACACGCATCGCTTCAGTGCGAATATAGCCCCGCCTTCTGTCACCCGCAGTGCGTTCTCTGGCCGTGATTCGAAGGTGTTGGCTAAAGGTTAGCCAACCAAGCTAGCATCGCAAGTGCAGCGCCTCCGCGAACGGTTTAGGTAGAAGGAAAATGGAGTAGTGATGGAGGAGTGCAGTTGGGAAGTACTTTGGATTGAGGCAAATTAACAATTTAAGTCATATGCAAGAACACGGTTTTGGGTTTCATAACTGTGCACATGCACAGCAATAGCGATCTTTTTCACGAAATTGGACCCTCACAAACTATACATTACATGAAAGCTGAGCCTCCACTTATTCCAACAGTCCAAACCATATCATTCTGTGACTAAAACTCGCAAATAACAACTTAAGAAGAAACGTCCCCTTTTCTTTTAACAACCAAAAATAAAGTATTACCTTTGTGATTTTTGTCCACAAAGATGATTCTGGTTGAATAAAACCACCATAAACGGATAACCCAGTGTCTGGGCCAAATTTTGCAACTAAACATGGTATTTTCAATCAATGAATAAGAAGGTTTCTTAGGAAATAGGTAAATTGCCTTCAATCAGAAAACATATTCTTCAGCGCAAACTAGTGGCCATATCTTTATTTGCGAGTGTTTGGCTTGGTGCATTCGAATATTTTGGCCCTGAAATTTAAATAGAGGTGTCAAGTGTCAAAATTGTAAGATATCTACCTTATTTGTGTCTCATAGTAAGACATCGCTCCCAAATGATAACGACAAACTGATGGTGGAAATGTTATCTTCCACTTATGCCGTGTTCCATGGCTTTATTCACTTTAACCAAGTATCGTCCCCATTGAATATTTCACTTGCACAACCATCTTTCTTTTGGCACAAAGATGACATTATCGCCCTTGCAGTTGTGGAGACATACGCTATTTACTTTGGGCATGTTCTTTCCTGAAAAAAACGTTTCCCCTGATATCGAAAATGGTATAGAATATCGATATTTTTACAGGTATAGTGTCAAAGTTAGAAAATCCAGTGTCGTGACTGACAACACTACTAGAAACGCGATTGTGATTATTCAGTTAGAGCTACAAGAAACGTGAAAGTTAAAAAAGACACATCTTTGCTACTACCTCTGACATTGAGTTAAGTACATTTGCATGAAATCATGCAGGTCTACATATAACGAGCGATAGCTTTAATAGGTTGCAACGGTGGACTGAAATCACTTCATGTCACGATGTGACCGGTCAATAAATAAGTAAACAATGAGAAGTTTGTTATTTTTTAAACACATGTGCTGAAGCTAACATTCAGCTTCAGTCTGAGCTAGGATGATTTTTCTGAACCCCCCCAAAACCAGGCCGCGTGCCTTGCAAAAAGAGGCCTGGTCACGATTCTGATTATAATTTGGGCAAGTGAACATCACATTCGGGCAAGTTGAACCTGACCTGTACTTGCCCGATGGGCAAGTGCTTTTGAAACATTAGTGTCAACCCCTGTAGGTATTAGTGGGCAACTAACACAGTATTCAAAGACGTTCCCGAAATTCAGCCGTGGTGCAGAGTTACAGCCACGCCGAGCCAGTCGCACATTGAGCTTCCCCCAAATGCGCTGTTTTGGTGTCTGTAGCTATAATGCAAATGAGGAGGAGCGAGGCGGGTCAAGGAGGAGGGTGAGGGTGTGGCCCTGAGCAGCTTGCAGCCACGGGACCATGCGCTCTGTTTACAGTGGATGTATCGCAATGGCGAGGCGCACACAGCCTTTAGCCGTGTTCTGTAAATATTCTAGAACACACGGGAGTCCTGGAGCTCTATATCTAAATATTATCATATAGCCTACATAGATATCTATATCATATCATATAATATATATTATCACGGCCAAAGGCTGTGTGAGCCGACATTATGAATCTCAAAGGACCGCGTTGAGTTCTCCGACGTTCCTGGTTCTTCAACGTCCTCATCAATGTGAAGTTGACTGAACCGCGACATGGAGGAGAAAGGGATCGTTGCCGGGCAGCGCTTAGGCACCTCCGCCTCCGGCGGTGGTCCCTCAGCGGGGCTCAAGCGGGAGACATTCGCCGCCAACGATCCCTTTCTCCTCCATGTCGTGGTTCATGTTCTTGAGGGAGTCAAAGCCAAAGTTCCTTCCCCCCAATTCATTCTCAACCTTGGCTGAGATAACCCCAAATACGAGTCTCGTTGTAGAAATACCAGAGACGAGTGTCCGACGTGTTATGCGCCATAACACCAAAAGCAGAACGGTTATCAAAATAACAAGGAAGTGTACAACACTTGCGTTACAGTCCTGGGGCTCTATATCTAAATAATATCATATGATACATATAAAGAAAATAAAGCTGCGTCTTGCGGCGGTGAAAATAGCCAACACTTTGTTGCTGCGGGTCTGCTTTCCCGAACTCACCGTTGTGTTTCAGGAGCATGTGCCGCATAGTACTTTCGGGTAGCTAGATTTCGCTTGGCATATTTTACATTTCACCTCATGATCTCCTATTTCTTTAAAGTATTTCAATTCTTCGCTGCGCTTTGCTTTAACCGCCCCCTCTTAACTTTTTGAATTCTGGCGTGCCTGCTCACGGCACGGAACGCGCCACACAGAAATGGATACATTTCATTTGCTTTGTGCCCACGCCATGCGTTAGTGGCGCCGACAGAAAATTGATTAATTTGCTTCAGAAAACTTTGTTTGTGTGTATGCAAACTCGAGTTTGCCTGTCCACCAACCGAGTTCATTTGCAACGAGGAGTACTCGAGTAATCGATTCCTCACGCCCATCCCTAGTGTGTATCTCCAAAACTGCAAGGGCTATAAAATGTGTCAGCTTGGTGCCAATAGAAAGATTGTTGTGCAAGTGAAATATTCAATGTGGATACTACTTAGTTAAAGTGAATAAAGCTGGAACATGGCATAAGTGGAAGACTCCTCCCCCTCCCACTGTCTTTCCGAACGTGCCGTGTGCAAAGACGCTTCATTCCCGCCCTCCCACAACACAACAAGCATGGAGGATATGTACTTTGACAATATAAGACTAATTACCATGTTTTAATAAAAAAAATAAAGATTTTGGGTTGACTGGCTCTTTAAAATTAGCGGCAGCTGATTAAGCATTGGTCCCGTGCCACTGTGAGTCGGTCAGTGTTAAACCCTGGAGCCGGAGCGCACACCAACCATTTATTGTTTATCACTTAATTAGATGTGACACTTCTATATTGTAAGACTGAAAAACGTATTAATCCCTCTAGTTTGACTTGTGTGCATTTAATTTAGTTGTGGCTCTACTTGTTGGATTGGGCCTTCAAATGTTCAACTAAAGAGCAGTGCTCGCAGGAAAGCAGTCGGTGTTGAGCCATGATTTCATATAGTTATTGAATACCTAAAAAGCTAATTTCTTGGGTTATGAACATGGACCAGGAAGAGTTGTGGGTGAGGACACTTTCGAAGGTTTATATTTATAACTCATCTTGCATGTGTGCGTTCGCCTGTGTGTACATTATGCAACATGTGTACTGTACTCAATCATAAGGTTACCATTCCAGTCATTGAAGATTAGGGAAAGAGGCCAGGTCAAAACAGACAATGCTACAGCTAGTCTGTTCGGGGTCAGAGCGATTGATTTTGGCTCTGTGCTGTGGTCCACTATTCCACGTGTAGTACCGCGTGTTGTCAGATATGAAACAACTTGGCACAAACGTTATTATGTTGTGCCAACTTGGCACAACATAATAATAAAGTAAGGAATAATACGAAACAAACAGTGGTAACCAGCAATGAGGTCGAGTAATGTGTTAGTCGTACCCTATATTCACGTACCGCAGGGCCAGTAAACACTGGCTTGTAGCATAGACTATTGAGATGAATCGCACATAAATCAGATGGTGTTAATTATAAGTCTATGAATGTAGTTCACCACTATGGTTGCAATTAAGAGGAATGTGTTGAGAAACGTAAATAGGCTGCCCGAGTGACAATCTGTCAGAGGGATGGCTTGCGCACGCACACAGACGGACTCTAGAGTGCTTTCATTTTCATGCCGACTATTAGTCTCTGTTCCTGTGCCTCTAAGGCTAGGGAACAGAGACTAGGTTACATTACACAGCATTGAAATGTATGCACATCTATGGGTTTTGAGTTGTTCCTTCTACATCTGACTATTCTAGTGATACTTCCAATATGTCTCAGTTGATCTTAACACTCCTTCGGCCAATGCGCTTGTATTTTTTGTGAGATCAGTAGTCGTGTTGCCGTAGCAACATGCCGTTGCTGTCGGCAACAAGCATAATGTAAATGCAAAATGCAGAGAGAACCTGGGAGAAACACCAAAAAAATAAATAAATCGTAGTTGTATTGTATATGCTGTGTGGTGAATGTTTGCATATCTAACCCTCGGCCTGGGACCCTGCGAGCAGGTGAGGACGAGGCCACGGAGAGGGATGACCTCAACGCCAAGGAAGAGGGCGTTGACACCCCTCACAAGAAGAACAAGAAGCACAGGAAACACAAGAGCAAGAAGAAGAAGCGGCGCCGGAAAGGAGACAAGGAGAGCAGCTCTGAATCTGGTGCAGAATCTGAGGCGGAGCAGCCCCCCTCCCAGAGGGCGGTGAGGAACACCAGAGCCAGGTGAGGACCATTCGGATATCTTCGGTTGGATACAGGAGACTTTCTTAATGGGGTGATGGCATGCTTTTTCGGCTTTTCCCTTTGCTTTAGACTGTTTGATGTATATATACATTAGAGCCCGAACGATATAGGATTTTTAAGACCGATACGAATATTTTGTGATTGAAAAATCCGATATGCCGATATATCGAACGATATATATATATTAAAAAAAGAATCCAGAAACGCGCAACAAAACAAACAGATTTCCCTAACATTGGTTATTTGTAGTTATCCTTTAAATCCTTTTCACTCTCAGCTATTACGTTAACAGCAAAACTGGACATGGTAGTCATGAATTAAGTCATGCTTATCGACTTTAGAGAATTGATGGGGATGTTCTTTTAATTGTTATTCAAGCAATGTATGTCTCGTGACAGTTGCCAACTTACCATGAACACACTTGCACACATGAACAACACCGATGGTCTCCGTCACTCTGCCTAACTCTGGCTGAATCAGAGGGTTTGGGGCGTTAGAGCGCCCCCTGGTGGACAAACTTTTTTTTTAATATATATTCATTTATCGGCCATTATAAATGCCAATACCGAATAATTTGATAAATGCCTAATATCGGCCTGCCGATATATCGGTCGGGCTCTAATATACATGTTATAATGGGAAAGTCTAAGTGTGTATTTAATACTGTGCAGTGGGCGCTGCTGAAGGGCAGAGGCCATGTTTACAACTTCTCGGGGGTGTGAATTGGCAGACGCTCGCGCAAGGTGTTTGACCAATCGTAACAGAGTGGGCGTGCCGACCAATCACAGCAGACTGGGCTACTTGGGCGGGGGGCCTTAAAGCGTTTTTGAAAGATGCTGAAATTGGTTTTGCAGTGATGAACGGTGAGAATTAGGGCTGCAACTAACGATTATTTTAATAATCGATAAATCTGTAGATTATTTTTTCGATGAATCGGTTAAAAAAAAAACATTTGGAATTGCCGCATCTTTATTCAAAAACTGAATATTATTTCAAATTCACAGTGCAGACTGAAGTGTAAAAACACCAGGATATTGCTCCAACGTCCCGGAACTATTAAAAGTAAATTTAAATAATAAAAAAAATAAAAAAACATAACTGGGATAACACAAAAAAAAAACATACAATGTATGATATAATTTTATATGTATACAAGGGATGTCCATGGTTAACCGGTCGAACCTATTGATACCATTTTCGAGACTCCTTGAAATAGAACTTGTAATATTGCTTTAGTTGCTGATAAGATGATGATAGTTCAAGATAGGACATTAAACGGGTCATAATTCTATCTTTACTATCTATTTTATATTACTGGGAAAACAAGTTTTCACCAAAATCTCTTATATTTTTTTTCTGTTGCATTTGAACGCATCAATCATTACTGAGCCGGCCTGAACACATCACATTTGACACATTTTTTTTAAGCTAACTAGCTCTATATCCTGCTTTTTAACATGGATTTAATAACTGCATTAATATTTTTAACTGATGGGACTTTCTACACCGTCCGGTTGTGTGATTACTACTGCTGCTTTGAATGACTGTTGATGCACGCGGTGCCGACTCCCAGTCCGTCTGCACGTCTGCAGCAGCAGCAGCTGGCAGTTTTCGGTTGCACTAGAAGGATACTGAGTTGAAGGAGTTTTTTTTAACCCAAAGACAGTGAAGGTGCAACACTTTTATGTAGGCCTACAGTCCAGTTTTAAGATATTACCAAAATACAAGCTGTGGTCGCTCACACTATAGCTCGCTGTGGGCGTGCATGAACCGTGAACCAACCTGTCGGCGGCTGGCTGTAAGTGCTGCGCCTAGGAGTAGCTTATTAATCGCGCGACACAACAAATCAACAACCAAATTCGTTGCCAACGCATTTAGTAATCGATTTTATCGATTCGTTGTTGCAGCCCTAGTGAGAATAATAAGGGGTATATTTCAGAGTTTCCGTTGCCCGGTAATTAGTCATAGACCGGAAAAAAATTAGGAGGACCGAAAATTCTAAATGTCTCCACTCAGAATGGCCAATGGAAATAATTCTCTCTGCACAATTTGAATTGTGTTTAAATATGCTACTGTTTCATTTGTTTAGCCAATTCATGTCAAACAATGAGGGTTTTGATTGACGTGGGCCGGGTCGGGACGATATTTCCCACCACTATCCTCGAGCTGGGTCGGGCCGGGCCTTCGATCGAGCGTTTGTGGTTTATTTTAAATCTTTGCTTTATTGACCTAATCTGAAGAGAAGTCTATGCCATAAACAGAAATATTATAGGTCTTTATTACGCGGGTCTTCTCAATGCCGTGGAACGCTCCGTTCACTTTCATGGGTAGTAGGGGTGCAACGGATCACAAAACTCTTTTGAGTCACGGGTCGGATCATTTTCGGATCATTTTCGGATCAACAACAAAAAAGATAACAAGACAAATGTGCATTTAAATAAAATCTTAAAATGTGTAAAAACAAAATAAAGTGAAAAATTAGGTAATAATCCTGATTCCTTTAAGCATAGTCAATATTTAAAAAAATTGCAGTCTGAGGCATTATTCCTTCGTTTTAACATGGATAGTAGATAATCCCTAACCCTTGATTTACAACTTCTGCATTGCCTGGGGAGTGTTTAGAGTCCAAACTCTCCCAAGGCAATGCAGTCATCCTCATCTTCTTATTTTTCATCAAGTATGGTAGCGAAATACAGTTTCTGTCGTGTTTTATTTGGCATTTTGTAAATCCATTGATTTCCGGTGGAAGACTCATTGCTCATTGCAAGGGGGATTGGTTGTAGTCTTTTCGCTCGATTCTAGCCCTACTGTTGATACGGAGAACCGAGCGAAAAGACTACAACCAAACATAAACATGTCCGCTTCCGGTTTCCGGTTCAATTGGATTTGGGGATCACCAAATAAAACGCAACAGAAACTGTATTTCGCTACGATACTTGTTTTTAATACCGGAATTGTCCTTTAAACATGCGCTGATCAAGTGAACGCACAACTTTTTTTTTTATTAGCCGATGCGTGGATCACTTGCATCCTGAACCGTGAGGGTTGATCCGTATGGATCACGGGTAACCCGTGAACCGTTGCACCACTAATGGGTAGTAAGTAGTCCGGTAGTTTGTCAACCCGAGCGTCTTTGGTTGTTAAGCGACGTCAACGTCTTTGGCGGACTATTTCACTGCTGATCAACACTACGAATGCTGGTAACGAATAAATTGTAAAAAGACACACCATGTGAAGTTATATTTTGTTTTGGCAAGTAGCCGTGTAATAAGCAGGATAATGTATAGAATGTCGTTGATCATTATCGAAAATAAATGAGCCCCCTTCTGTCTGGGCTTATTTTCTCGATAATGACCGCCGTTCTATACATTATTCCTTGCATATATATTTTGCATAGTAGGCCTAAGTAACAAATGTGTACAAAGTTACACATGTATTAAAAAAAAATGTCAGGCTGAAATCGGGCTCGGGCTCATAATTACAGTTAATGTGTCGGGCCGGGCTCGGACAGAACGTGCAAGGGGTCGGGTCGGGCTTGATCTAAAAACGTTAAAATTAACCCTTCCAGGTCACATGACCGCCACCAATTTATTCTAGCGGAAACGCTGAATATTTAACAAACGGGCATGAAACCCTATTCTAGTAGTACCCCCAAATGCAATTTTTAACCCTAAAAAGCATGATATGGGATCTTTAAAATGGGATTCTCTTTGGTAAAAATATTCACAGATTCCAAACTAATCGCAGAGGTCAATAATTACAATTTATATTTTGTTTTTCTGATTTTAATGGACAGTGCCAGACTAGCATCTACCACGGGGGCTGCAGATCAAGTCGGGCCAAAGGAGGGCAGCAAAAAAGACGGCATCACAGGTAAGGAATGACCGGTGCTCCCCCAGCAGACGGTCTAGGAAGAGTTTCCTTGTGACCTTAATCATCTGTACTCTCCTCACCCACTTCCATTCTGTCACAGAATCGGAGGTAGACGCAAAGACCAAAAAGCACAAAAAGCACGCTTCCAAAAAGAAGAAAAAGAAGAAGAAGAAGGACGAGAAGCAGGACCGCAGATCCCCGTCCCACTCGGCGTCTGAGAGCAGCTCCGCGTCGGGCTCTGACTCGGAGCCGGACGAAGGCAAGGGGCCGCGCGATGCGCCCGAGGCCGTGTCCAAGCTGCTGCCCAAGGGCAAGCGAGGGGCAGAGAAACTCGAAGCGCCTCACGCCAAGCAGGACGAGAGCACGGAGAACAACGTTTTCTCCTCCACAGGGAAGAACGGCAGCACCAACGGTTCGGTGCAGGTGATGTCGCCCTCTGCTGGCCAGGACCAAGCCCACCCGGCTGGGGTTGACGTCAGAATCGAGGGGAACCACGGTGATGGCAGTTTCAGCCACGCGCTCCCCGACATCATACCTAAACAGGAAGGCACAGCGTCACAAGACGACCCTGCTCTAAAAGATGAGGTCAACGTGAACCAAAGGGCCCCGGGGGCAGAGCGGGAGGGCTCCAGGTCCCCGTCCGCGTCCCCCCAGCGTGCCCCTGGGATCAAACGCTCCGGGTCGAGTCACAGTCGGTCTTCCACGCCCAGCCCAAGGCGCCAGCAGACAAGGGCTCCAGCCGCCACAGACAAGGATTCTAAAGAGCGCTCCCAAACGAGATCGAGGTCCTCATCGGAGGCCAACGGGTCCGTCTCACCGCCACAGACCAGGGAGCGCTCGCGCTCCACCTCCCACTCCCCCAAGTCTGAGAGGAAGTCTGCTTCTCTGTCTCCCAAAAGACCGCTCCGCCACACCGGCTCCCCGAAGAGAGACAGGAAGCTGTCCCGCTCCACGTCGCGCTCCCTGTCCCCCAAGAGAAAGAAGAAGGCCAAGTCCCCCAAGAGGTCCAAGCGCCAGTCGTTATCCGCTTCTCCCAAGCGAAGGAGGAGGACGTTGTCGGCGTCACCCAAGCGGCGGCGCCCGAGCCCCCCGAGGAGGAAGCTCTCTCCTAAACGCGGGCTGCGTCGGTCCCCTTCCCCGCGTAGAAACCGGCGGTCCAAGTCCAGGTCCGCTGCCCGCCGCTCCAGGACGCGGTCTCCTCGGCGTACCGCCGTCGGCCGCCGCTCGCACTCTCGTTCGGTGGGCCGGACCCGGCGGCCCGCTAGGCGGTCCCGCACCCCGGTGAGGCGGGGGGGCGGCAGGCGCTCCGGGAGCCGCTCACCCGAGACCCGGCGGCGGAGGTCTCCGCTGCCACCGCCCTCTCGGACGCGGCGTTCCCGCTCAAGGTCCACGAGGCGTTCGAGGCGCACACGCTCACGCTCCGTCGTGGTGCTCAGACGCAAGCGCCGCACCAAGTCCCGGAGTCCCCGGAAAAAGAGTAAGTCCCGAACACCGCCTTCCCGCCGGCGTTCCAAGTCTAGGTCCCCTGGGGCCCGGAGGCGATCGAACTCCCCCAGCAAGAGGAACCGCTCGCCGCCCAGGTCCTTGAAGCGCTCCAAGTCGCGCTCGTTGTCAAGGCGATACAGGTCAAAGTCCCACACACCGGCCCCTGCCGGGAGGCAGTCCAAGTCCCCCAGTAAGAGCTTGAGGAGGTCGCTGTCTAAGTCCGCCTCGCCTGCCCCGAACCGCTCTCGGTCTGGCTCCAGTGAGAGGGCGTCTGGGAGCGCCTCCCCAGGGCAGGACAGGGAGCCCTCCCCCTCGCCGTCCAAGGCAGAGACGGCAGAGGACACTGAAGGAGCTGCAGACGCCGCGCCCGCAGCAGGTACAGCTTTAGACCACCCGTCTGCCTTTAGGTTCTTCATTGCTTTAGACCACCCACCTGCCTTTAGGTTCTTCATTGCTTTAGACCACACACCTTCTTTTAGGTTCTTCATAGCTTTAGACCACACACCTTCCTTTAGGTTCTTCATAGCTTTAGACCACACACCTTCCTTTAGGTTCTTAATAGCTTTAGACCACACACCGTCCTTTAGGTTCTTCTAGGCTTTAGACAACACATTCCTTTTTTTTTTTGCTCTGCCCACACCTGCGAAAAATTATCTTTCCCCCCCTCCACGTTTTCCTTGACAGCGTGGCAGAATTTCTCCGTAATGATTGACTCATTGCAAAAATGCTTCTAGCTGTAGAAACGCTGTGCTACATATTCCAGGCCTATATTTGGCGCTGTTTCTGCTACAGAACTGCACCAAAAAAAGAAGGGTTGGCGGATCATGCGCATCAAGTCTGTATTCAAATAATATTCGGAAATCTGTCAATCAAGAACCCCCCGCACACGCGCACCTCGGATACACGCACACACAATGACACAGGAAGAGGCTTTTATGATTTGTATGAAATCAATTTGTTTATTTCAACAACTGCGCTATCAACATCAAAATTATTTCAACGTGAGCTTAAGTAGATAGGCCTACATGCGCCGAAAACAGATCGCTATTTATTTATTTATTTTACTGAACACAGCCTGCATGACGGTGAACTAGACACGTCTTTAGCATATGGAAATATCGGTAATTGTTCATAACCTTTTCAATTTTAACTAGAACTGCAAGCAGTTATGCAGGGGTCCAAGAAATGTGCATTTCGCCAGAACAACGCGAAGCATGTGTTCAAAACGCTACCGTGAACCTGTGGATATGAAGGTTTTGACTGAGAGGTTTGGTGTGGGAGTTTCGGCCCCAAACGCATTTTCCGCTACCGCTACGTCGTCGAATGTTGGATCAAAATAGTTTTTACTGATTTGCAACGCGAAGCATATATTCAAAACAATACCGTTTTGTCAACGATGGTCGGATCAAAATGGTTTTGCTGATTTCTTGTTGTGTGCGTCTGAAGATGTCGTGTGCAAAGTTTGGTGTCAATTGGGCAAGAAATGTGGGAGGAGTAGGGAAATGTCAGTTTAGCTGTTTTCGCGATTTTGCAAAAAAACGCAGACGCAAATGGGCGTGCCTATGCCAAAAGATGCAGCTGACTCCATTGAATCTGTGCGTATAACGTTTATGACTGTGGGAGGTTCGATGTGGGAGTTATAGCCCAAAGCGTTTTCAGAACATTCCATTGGCCAATTAGGAGATGTACAATGTCGTCGTTTTTGGCACCGACTTGTGGCGTAACTTTCCGAAGAGAATTTTACTTTTCCAAATAACTCCCGCCCACATTAATAATTCTTGGCGATATTTTCTATATATACTCGGGTTTGCCCCTTGATGGTCTCCCATGAGTTTGAAGAACATTCCTTTGGCCAATTAGAAGATATACAATTTTGTCGTTTATTGCGCCCCCTTAGGGTGTATTTTTCAGATTTTTTTTAATTAAGGGTAGCACTAACATGTGTCTAAAATTTGGACTCGATCCGATGTCTAATTTTTTTTTTTTTCTGGATTTTTGATTTTCGACTTAAAACTTAGCTAAGCAACAAATATTCAAAACGCTACCGTTTCGTCGTCGACGGTCGGATCCAAACAGTTTTCGGATTTCTTTTTTGGTGTGCGTCTGAAGATGTTGTGCGCAAAGTTTGGTGACGATTGTGCAAGAAATGTGGGAGGAGTTGCGAAAAGGCAGTTTAGCGGTTTGCGTGATTTTGCGAAAAAAAAAAAAAATGAACTTGAATAATGTTTATGACCAGCTGCGTTCTATACATTATCCCGCTTATTAAGAAGAGCCGTGTAATAAATAACGATAGTCACATTCATTATTCGATATTTTACGTGACTCTGACTATTCAACGATTGTTGCCCATCCCTAATACATACATACAGTATGATGAAATCAACAGCATTTGTTGAACCTTGTAGATTGAGCAGAATATACTTGAATGTGCAGTTAGTAATCCTATTTACCAAGGGGCTGTATTTAAAGCTACAAAAACAGTACAAATCAAACAAAAACAAATTAGACGGGAATCGAACTTTACCCACCTGGTGGGTGGACGATGACGTCATCTTTTGTGTATCTGGGGTTCTTATGAATCGTAACATGAAAACGCAGGGGGGAATGGAGTTTATCTATTTTTCACTGGCTTTTAGTCGTGTCTTTAAAGGTAATCGGCTAATTTGTGTCCATGTAGGCCCCTGGAAGCCCCTGCCCTTATCCAACGCTGACCCCAGCGCCGCGCCCGCCGGCTCCTCGCCCCGGCCCACACCCAACCACCAGGGGGCCCGCTCTCCTTCCGAGCGGGACGGCTCCCGCTCCCCTTCTGCCTCTCCTGAGTGCGCGGCGGGCCCCGCCGGCTCCGGGGCCTCTGGAGACTCCACAGGGGAGGAGGAGGAGGCGGAGGAGGTAGGGGCTGAGAAGGCAGCTTCTCCTCTAAAGCCCAAGCAGCCCTGGAGCTCCTCGGGCTCCGTCTCCCCCGTCCGGACGGAGAAGAAGCAGCACTCCCCGTCTCGCTCCCCCGCTGCCCCGCCCCACAGGAAGACGTCGCCCTCCCCCAGGCGCTCGTCCTCCAAGAGGAGGTCGGTGTCCAAGAGGAGGTCGGTGTCCAAGAGGAGGTCGGTGTCCAAGAGGAGGTCGGTGTCCAAGAGGAGGTCGGTGTCCAGGAGGAAGCAGTCCAGGTGGGTCTTGTGCACATGGCTTTTCTTCTTTGGCCCCGCCACCTCAGATTGAAGTTGGCATTATTGATGATGAGAACCTAATTTTTCAGCTTGAAATTCAAACACTTTGCCATTGGAAGCCTCTCCCTCACTCAGACGCCATCATTCAAATCAACAGCTAACCCAAACGAGCTCACACATTCACATGCACCACAGCATTCTGCACATCCTGCTGCAGGTCAGGATCTCTGTTATCCTGACCTCCAGCAGGACGTATAGGCCTGTCGTGATATGCAATAAATCAATTAATTGCGCGATAAATTAAAATGAGCGATAATTTTTTGCCGGCCGCAATAATTTCCATTCACTCTTTTTTTTAAATCATTGCTTTATTGGCCTAATCTGAGAAGAACACTACGAATGCTGCTAACGAATAAATTGTAAAAAGACAAACCATGTGAAGTAATTTTTTCGTCTTGGCAAGTAGCCTTGTAATAAGCGGGATAATGTCTAGAACGTCTCCGGTCATTATCGAAAATAAGCCCCTTCAGGGCAAAGCAAGGCACCTCCGAGGCGCGTCGGTCGCCTGTTCGCCCTGTCGGGGCTTATTTTCCCAATGATGACCGGCGTTCCATGCATTATATATATATATTTATATTAGAGCTGTCAGTTAAACGCGTTATTAACAGCGTTAACGCAAACCAAATTTAACGGCGTTAAAAATTTTATCGCGCGATTAACGTAATTTTTTTATTAAAAAAAAAATAAATAAAAAAAATAAAAAAAAATTTTTTAGGCTCAAAACAAAGAAGCAGTAGCCTGACTGCTATGTTCAAATGACATTTGTTCAAAGCAGTCGTTTATTTGCACTATAGGCTCTTTTTTTGTATCGTCCTGTTTTGATCAGTATATGCCAATGTTGTTATCAATAGAAAATCATTTGCACAAGGCAAGCCGATGCACTTCATCATGTTGATAAGAGAATTAAAATGAGAAGAATTATGGGACAAAAAAATCAAGGGATATTTAGCATAGAAAAATAATTTGCGATTAATCGCGATTAATAATAGTTAACTATGACATTAATGCGATTAATCACGATTAAATATTTTAATCGCTTGACAGCTCTAATTTATATATATTAAGCAGACTAAGTAACAAAGGTCGGGTTGAAATCGGGCTCCGGCTCATAATTACTGGGCGCAACGAGTAAACCCCCTCGTCAGTGTCAGTCACTTGTTGCATGGTCTGTGTGGGAGGCGGAGCCCTGGCGCCTGTTTATTATTTTTTGAAGCGCAATCGCGTTTACATCCTATTTATTTAGTGTTTCAATTTTATTTATTGTTTTTGGTGTTTCGTTTTTATTCAAGAGCATTTTTTGTTAATAGATTGTTTTTGGTTATTTGTTCATTTATTCTGGATATTTTAAATGTCTTCCAGACGTCCAGTTCCAGTGTTCCTTAAAAAATAAAAGTTTATTGATCTTCGAAAGGGTGTACTTTATCATTATATTAGTTGAAAAATTGCAATATTATCGCTTATCGCAATAACTTCTGGGGCAATTCATCGCCCAGAAAAATTTGTTATTGTGGCAGGCCTACGTATGGCATACGCACACTTATAGATGGTAAAAGGCAAGCTTATTTTATTCCAAGCATTGTTCCATGTAGTGACCCGCTGCTGCCCGTTTCAGGTCCAAGTCTCCAGTCAAGAAGAAGGCGTCACCGCCCGAGCGCAAAAAGCGCCGCTCCAAGTCCCGGAGCCCCGCCCATCGTCGGCGGGCCAGCCGCTCGCGCTCGGCTGCGCGCCGGCGGAAGTCCCGCTCCAAGTCCCGGGCCAGGACCCGCCGATCCAAGTCCCGCTCCCCTGCACGCAAGAGGCGCAGCCGCTCCCCCGCCGGCCGTGCCCGCAAGCGATCCAAGACCCCCAAGCGATCCAAGAGCCGCTCGGCTGGACGGCGGAAGCGCTCACACTCGCGCTCCCCGAGCCGCCGCCGCCGCTCACGCTCCAGGGGGCGGGGCCGGCGGCCTGCATTCCGTAGCCGCTCCTTCGACCGGCGGGACCGGTGGAAGAGAGAGCCCAGCCACTCCCCCGTGCTCATCCTACGCAAGCAGCGTCGCTCCGGGTCCCGCTCACGCCGCAGCGGCAGCAAAACCCCGCCGCGGCTCACAGACCTGGGTAATACGCCTTCTGTCTGTAGAGCGGTGTTATTTCTGTAGATCGGCTCGGGGGTCTGTCTATTGTTCGGTTCACCCAGTTCAAAAGGTGTGGTGTTGTAACTAGGGTACCCAGAGAAGCGTCCCAGTCTGGACGGATGTGTAGTCACTGTCCCGGCAGGGCTCAAGACTCACACTTCTATTGTTTTCATTTGGAGGCATCCCAACAGATGTGGTTGCACAATGTTTTGCCTCTTTATCGCAGAATTGTAGAAGGTATTTATTGCATACGTGGTCCTTATGTGTTCTACCGCAATCGACATTACCTTCCTTACAAACGACCTTTTGGCTCTCCTCCTCCTTCATCAAAAGCTCTACCTACTGAAGACGGGTTGCTAAAGTTATATACCCAAGTTCGGATTTATTTCTAGTATGGCGTCTCGTCCTCTACAATAGTGCATTTCTCCACATGCTCTTGAGTAGCGCAAGTGCTACGGTGCAGATTAATGGAAACATTTCACAATGTTTAAACCACCTCTTAAACTTTATGATCATTTGAAGAACCCAATACATTCATAGCGGTGTGTCTTCATTTGAACTAACTGATGTCTATAGGAAGATTCACGTATCGAGTATCGACATTGTTTGGTTCCATAAACAGTGACAATGGGATCCTGGTAGAATTAAATGAACAGTCAAAGTTATGAAAAATTAACATTGGCTCTTTTGAGATGAAAGACTCGTAATTGCATTAAATTTTCCTTGGCCGTTAATAAAAAACAAAACATGACGTCCTGCCCTGTATCCTCATCTGGTCGTCTCCCTCCAGATAAGGACCAGCTGCTGGAGATCGCCAAGGCCAACGCGGCTGCCATGTGCGCCAAGGCTGGGGTGCCCATCCCCGAGAGCCTGCGACCCAAAGCCATCCTCCAGCTCCCGCTCCCCACGCCCTCCCCCACCCCGCTCTCCCTGCCCCTCCCCCTGCCCATGCCCATGGGCATGGGGATGGGCATGGGCAACATGGGGCAAATGGGCATGGGCAACATGGGGCCAATGGGCATGGGCAGCATGTCCAATATGACCATGAGCGCCGCCATGGCCAGCATGACAGCGGCAACCATGACGGCGGCCCTGTCCAACATGGGTGCACTGGCCTCCATGCCCCCCCTGGCCCCGCTGCCTACCATCACCAACAAGCCCCCGCCCTGCCTGGCGCCGCCCGCACCCCCCCTCAACCTGGGCCACATCGAGGAGGTGAAGAGGAAGGTGACCCAGCAGGCCAACATACACACCATCAAGGAGCTCACCGAGGTGAGCTGACTCTGGTCCTCCCAGAGACACCCCTGTTGATGTGTCGGAGGTCGAGGTCTTGATGTTGATGTCGGGGGCTTGTTGTTGATCTCCAGTGCAGGGTCTTATGAGTGTCTTTGCTTGCTGAGAATGAAGTCTCATCCTGCTGTTATTTTGATTTGAATGCACCCAAGCGTTTTTATTGCTGACCAGCTCACCAGCATTTGTATTGTGTTGTAGAAGTGCAAGATGATCGCCAACAGCAAGGAGGAGATGGCCATCGCTAAACCCCACGTCTCGGATGATGAGAGCTAGAGCATCGTGTGTCCTCGCGGTAAGATGACCACCTTAAAGAAATTATTTTGGGTCTTTTATAATGTATTACAATGGCATATATTATAATTGTGTCAGTGGATGTTATCTGCCTATCAGAGTAGTTCTCTTGTTTGATTTGCTGTCTTGTACATTCAGCTTTTTACTTGGATTTTTTTTGTGGATTTATAAACACTTATCTTTTACAAGCAAAAAAATGTAATCGAAGCTCTAACAGCATTTCGTTTTTCAGTTGGTTTATTATCGAACTGTATACACCTGAAAAATATCTGTAGACTCGCGTCATTGTTTTACCACAGCAGTTTAAATATCCCCGTTGTGCTTTCCCAGGTGCCGGAGCTCCCTCTAATGGACCGGAGTGGATGTTCTGTGTTTTATAGTTTGGACTTGAGGACTAACCTATCCCACAGTTCGCCCGACTCCACCTCCTCTATCAGTGACAAGAGCACCCTAGTTGTCATGGTAACAGTAGAGGAGCAGCAGTCACACCTGGTTTATTTGTGCGTGTGTGTGCGGTGCACGAGGGACCGGCGAGGAGACGCTGCAGTGACCCCACTGGGGACACATTCCGGTGTGTGTGCACGCACAGTAGTTTGACTGTAATGTGAAAGCTGGGAGTGTGCATAAGTGTACATAGTGGTGACTCTTTACCAACTCACCGTGCAGTGGTTCCCCCCCCCCCCCTCCTCTTCCTCACAGGCTCGCTGTTTATATGACGGAGGCTGGCGAAGCACCCACCTTGCGGTGATAGTGCTTTTGTAAAAGATGAGTTCCTCCTACGAATATGTTTTACTTGTTTTTGTAAAAGAAAATATAAAAATCTTCTGGTTAATTGCGTTGTGTCTCGCTGTGTACCGGGCCCGCCCACGCCTCTTGTCTCCTAACGCCCTGAGATCACTGATGGTTTTGATTGGCGGCATGCGTGAGATGAGTTGTTTCATGACACGCTTCCCCGCGGTTACTAAGATGACACGGTTATTGCCCTTAGCAGGACATGAATGTGGATGGGTTGAAGCACAGAATGTGGGTTCATACAAAACCGTTAATCCAAATGCTCTGTCCTGGATCCCGTTTTATCCTGATGTTTCTACTTGCCTTTCCTTTATGATCCCTTGTGCCCACTGAAATTAAGATTGCTCTCCCATAGCCCCTACATGGTATACAACTAAAGCCTACAGATCCAACCTTAATGCAATGGTTTGACGTGCAAAACATTTCATTTGTATGACTTCACAACATTCTGCACTCCTTGGCAGCACAAAACGTTTCCTGGCCTGTGAACTGATTGTCAACCTTGTTTTAGCCACTGTTCCCATGTCCATTAAAGGTACATTGAATCAAAACGTCTGCCTCACAGGCATACCTTTAGTTGGGGCATATTTGGTGATTCCTAAATTGAGATCCTTTGGTTTTGTCCAATGTGATGCATATATTTTTAAATCCAGAAGAGTAAACAAACAGGATCATCTTCAAACAAATGAAGTAGCAGTACAACATGTCTCCTCGATTAGATTCCCCTGGGCCAATGGACGAATCCATTTTTTTTGGGACAATCAGAATGCCGGTAGCGTGGTGTTTTGTGCTGGCCCCTTGTGCATATTAACGCTCCTATCTCCCCCATCTCCCCCATCTCCCCCCATCACTCCCGTCAGGTGGACTCGTCTCAGGTTTTTCACGATCAATTGGGGGTTTGCGTTAGTGATGTGGGGGGTGGGGAGTCGGGACACTATGATAGCGTGTTAAGATAACCAAGGGATCATTGAGCTTGTGAGTTGATTTGATGATCTGTTCCCTGTACCTTCAGAATAGTGAGATCTTTGTCCTATGGTACAGAGGCGAACTTGCCGCTAAAGGTGGTAGTGCAGGAGATGTTTTATTTTTATTTGAGTGTTTCAGAGCTGGGCGACACCTTTTGGTGTGAGCTGGATAAAGAGAAAGATGGCCCGATGATATCCTGAAAAGCCCTTTGTGTAACCATAGACAGAGTGCTCGCTCTTTGTCTCTGAATGTCATTCGCCAAAACCCAGGACACCTTCAGCGTTGTCGTGTGCGTGAGCTGCCAGTGTACGAGTATTAACCGTTTTGTAACTTACAAAACTGCTCACACCCGACAAACAATGGGGAGTGTGGCTTTAATTGAGCTTGTTCGTTCAAATACTTCCCCCCCCACCCAAATCCAGAGACGCATTCTTCTCACTCGCGTCTTTTTAATATTCCATGCATTTGTATATTGTCCATCGGTCACCCCCTGCCCGGCCCAGCCCAGGGCTGTTAAACCGTCATGGATATCTGTGAAGATATTTTTTTTTGTCAAACTAGTGATGCTGTACCTATAGTGCTTACCTGTTGAGTTCCTGATGTAATCTTTAGCTATTTTAATGACAAAAAACATTTTAGGATTCTTTTTTTTTTTGGTCACTTGGGTATGACATTGCTTGCTTTGTACATAAATGTGTTGATCATTATTAAAAGCCTTAAATTCATCTGCTGTTGTCTGGATTAAAAAATGTGTATATTGCAGGATTTCTTCTGGACATCTTTTTTGATAAGATGTTGGTAATGTAGTGTAGCAATAGCCTTCTTTTTAGTGAGTATTCACGGCCTAGCATTCATCTCTCCCACTAAGCATGCATACGATGGGATCTTAGTTTTTAATATTTAGAAGTCTGATTCCGATACCGTCTGCTGCCACCTGGTGGCGCCAGAGCTCTACCACTCAGCCCTACGGTGCTCCTGACATCCAGACATGCTCTCTGATGCTATGTGTTTATCAAACCGAAGGATATATTTATGCATCCTTAATTTCCTCATGAATTTATGTTAATCAAACAAAAGCAATGAATCCAAACTAAAGTACCAAGTTATGAGGCTGGTGGAGAGATCCCAGTAGAAGGCTTTAATCTGGGTCTGCTGGGTGAGCAGAAGGTAAGGGCCCTCAGCGCCTCTTCATCAGTTTCAGGCGAGAAAATCACCTGAGACATAAACTGCAATCCTTCCAAAGGTGCGTGGGCATTAAGGGCTTTGTATTGTGACAAATTGGATATCCACTCCTTTCTGTTCTAATAAACTCTAAACCAAAGGGGCAAAACACGACTCCAGCCCAATGAGCAGTGGATCCTTTATTCTGGGTTTTATCTAACTGGATTTGAAGCAGATCAACAGTTGCTGTAAATGATCAAACGCCTGATCTCTACTAATATGAAGGTAAATAATACTATAGGCCTATAACAGTCTGCAGTCTCAATGAGCCCGAACAGAATCAGCCACAGTCTACTCAAACGATACCGCATATTTCACTCAGTAATCAGAAGGTTGGTAATAACATCTAACACTCAAATAATATTTTTTCGATTCTACCTAGAACACCTTTAATGCAGAGAGAATTCCACTGACACTCTAGTAGACTGTTTGACCAGAGTGGTGTGGATATTTAGTTTTTTTTCAATTGCTTGAACACTTTTTGCAAAATTTGGCTCATTGTGTCAAAACTCGACACACAAGCAAATAAGACACAACACTGGGAAATAAACAGTTCACATCTGTGTCAAATTGAAACTCGGCTATCGAAACCTAACAATTCTTTGTAAAAATCGCAATCTGATGACAAAATGATACACACTTGCATCATATTAATACACTTTCAGATCAGCAGCAACACACTGGCCTACTTTATGTAAAACATTGCAGTCTTTCATGTTCACTGTTTTTATTCACTTCCACAGAGGGCACGTTTTCACCACAACCAAAATATCAAATACTAAGAGACTAACAGACTGCCGTCTGTCGGGGTCTGGCCATAGGATCTCATCAACATCACAAGCAATGTTTTCTCCCGCTAAGCATCGGGGAAAATATTGCCTTGTGTGCCGAATCCATCCATGGATTGACCCTAAGTCGATGTCTCCGCAGGCCTGTTCCATTGCCTGCAGAAGAGGCATGCAAGCATGTGGTTGGCGGTCATATACGTGCCATCTCCAAGCCGAAAAGAAATCTTCTATGGGGTTTAGAAATGGTGTGTAAGGGGGCAAGTATAGGACTTCAAATTGATGATGGTTGGTGAACCCCTTGTGGACCAGGGCCCCGTTTCCCGATAACGATGGATCTTCGCTCGTACGATCATTCTCCCGATGGATCTTGCGATCCATCGATAATTTCTTTGGAGCGTTTCCCGAAACTCCTCTTAACGTGAACGCGCATTCGCTGCACTCACGACGTCGTAGGATTGTAACTGTCTACTGACACGGTGCTTAAATGGGCTCTGTAGGAGGGGGAGACGCAGGAATGTCGCAGGAAAATTGTGTTAAAAAGGGTTAAAATATATCCCCATCAAGGACAACAGCAGAGTAGCCTACGAAAAAAATAGACTGCAATTATATGAATGCTAAAGACATTAAAACACAATTGATTAGGCTTAAACCGACATATATCAGTCCTAATCCTGAATGCACTGTGCGTTTCACGGCATTTTCCCCCCTGAAATAATTCCATATGACAAAAAATTAAAAATAGCTTGTGTGACAACTACATTTATCTTAATGGGCTGATTTCTGAAACATGCTTTGCGCAGCAAAGAGAGCCGACTTAATCTGATTCCGCATAAGGGTTTCCTTGATTGATAATTTGATTGGCTATAAAAGCCCCTCCGGAAATAGGGTAAGGTATGTATTGATGAGGAATACAACGAAGCCCACCGTCTGGCCCGGTGCATCGTTGAGCGCACGATCGGGAGGTGGAAGTTGCGCTTTAGATGCCTTCACAAGTCAGGCGGAGGGCTCCAGTTTTCGCCGGCCAAGTCATGCGCCGTGATATGTGTGACGGCTATGTTGCACAACATTGCAGCTAAGGCTGGGGTGGCATTGCTTGAACCGGAGGACGCTGAGGACGATGACGACGAGGAAGATCGGTGTGAGGACGGCCTCCCTCATAACTACGCGGCTGGTTTTCATGCGCGTCGAAGAGTGATTGAGACTTTTTTTTAACCCCCTCCACCCTCCCACATGTCACTAAACATTCCCGTCAACGTGACCAATCCCCACCATATCCCAGCCTTTTGCCTGTTCCTTTGCTTGTTTTTTATAATTTATTTCATTTCTTTATTTTTAATTTTTTTAATTGTATTTTATTTTTTACATTATTTTATGCTACGTTTTATGAGTAGCCTATGTCAGTCTGCACAAATCCCCCCACTTTCTCTCACACATTTTGAGTGCCCTGCCTGCGCAAACATTTTCTGGACTGTCCCGTTTTATTTTGGCCATTTTAACATCTTTATTAATAAATTAATTAATAATCTTTATTAATTACCAAACTAAGAACATAAAGGCGCAATGCGTTTTACTAAAACGCATCCAATAGACGGAATGTCCGATGGTGTCGCCACTGAGGCTATAGCTGACGATTCTCTGATGCCGCTTTCACACCAAAAAGAACCGAGAGCCAGTTCCGGGCTGGTGCTAGGGCCAGTTCCAAACTGGTTCCAGCCTTACCCCAGTTAAGAACCGGTTGGTTTCACACCGGCCAGAGCCAGCCATGGAGCCGGCGTGAGCAACGTCATGACGTCACTGCAAACGTCTCGGCTAGTGAGCTTGGACAGAAGCATACGGCCGACATCTTTCTTTATTCTGGGTGGAAATAGTAACATAGTTACGCCATCAAATGCGTTTATGGAAACATTTTTAGCGAGAAATGTGCATTTTACTTTCATAATGTTCGCTCGGTGAATGTGAAGGATGTTTGGTTTGATAGTTATGACGAAGAGGGAACGCTCCGTTCACTTGCATGGACATGGACTCATCTAGCTGCGTTGGCGCGTTGACGCGTTGAACCACCACACAATAGGCGCGCAGAAGAACCCTTGCGCCAGTTTCAAACACAACAACAACAATTTCGTCTTCGATTCAATCCGTGTATGGTTCGTTCTTTGAATATTCCGATTTAAAACAAAATCAGAAAAAAACAAAAAAGAACCATACACGGATTCACGTCCATTGTTTACTTCGGTGTTTTAAAAAATGCCGGTCTTCGTTGGTCTTCCTGTTTATGAAGGTACGGATAACTCCGCCCCCTGCCCCCGGCGTAAAAGCGGTTCTAGTTCTAGCCCAGCTCTAAAGTGGGGCCAGAGTTGAACCGGTTTTTAGGGGCCGGAGCCGGTTCTTTGGCGGTGTGAAACCAAAGCCCTGGCCCTAGCTCCGAACTGGCCCGGAACCGGCCCCGATTTTGCGGCGGTGTGAAAGGGGCATTAGAGTCCTACGAGTACCTACGAGCACCCCTGGAGTACTCGTTAGCTACGAGCGTTTTCAAGACGTTCGTTCCCCACGATGCTTTCGGGAAACGCGGTGAAAACTCTACGATGCCCTTTCGACGCACTTCACGATCCACTTAGGCTAACGACGCTTTCGGGAAACGGGGCCCAGAGCAGCCCGATGGAAACTAACATTATGCCAGACAACAACAAACATGGGCTGCTCTGGTCTGTCCTGTACAGCTGCATCGTGAAGTGCATCCAGAAATGTTATTATATGTTCGGTATTGAAGGGACCTAGTTTTGCTTGATGGTGCAATAGCCCTTGAAGGCTTATGGCAGCACACAATGAGATATTTCGCCCGCGCTACCCCGGGACTTGCACAATTGCCCTTTGGCCAATTATGTTACGACCCCATCGTTTTGTTTTGCTGAGGTTGAATCCAGCCTCATCAATGTAAATAAATTCATGAGGCTGTGCAGCTCCATACATCTCCAAGATGTTCTGTAACAAAACAAAATACATGCAATACATATTTTGGATGGCATTACTCAAAACACTCAACTACAGTACTACACATACAGAAGAACCCCCACCCCATCAAACAGGTACCTGGTTCTTCTCTGAATGTATCTATGTGCTACTGATACAATAGCACATATTCAGCTGTAACTGGATGACACCAAAACTGTATTGTAAATGTAAAGGACTGTAACACTTACCTGTACATATTCACGTCGAAGTCCTTTGACCCTGACACTGTTCCTCTCAAATAGGACCCTTTACAATTGCTTCATGGTAATTTGGTGCTTTACCAAGATGCGTCTGATAGTGGAAATGCTTTCTCGCTCTATGTTATTGAATACTTCTCTATCTGCAAGTATTTGTTGCTGTAACTGGTTGAAACGGATTGCATTGTTTGCTCTGACCAGGTCCACAATGGCAAGTTCCTGCTGTTGGGTGAACAGGCGTTGGTCTCCGCCCCCAGAAGGTCTTCTAGTCATTCTATAGAAAAAAGCAACCACGAAATGTTGCTGTATTGGTTTGCTTCTTTTTTACAGTACTGTATATACTGTACTTTACTGTATATACCATAGAAAGTACTGAAACACCTCAATGTAGGTAATCACAGTATGTCACAAAACGACCACTTTCGTTCAAAAAGGAGCATTAGCCACCCTGCAATAGTACATGTGATATGGTACTGTACTGCAAATACTCTAGATACAGTCTGAGTAGAGTAGAAAGTAGAGAGTTGAAGACATACCTGTTTTCCAGTCTAAATGTCCTTATTATGGATGAAACTGTGAAACGCTTAGATAAGGGTGGACTCTCTGCCCAGCTTCCCTTATAGTCAGACCTTGGTTTATGACATGGTCCACCATTTACATTTACATTTAGGGCATTTAGCAGACGCTTTTATTCAAAGCGACTTACAATAAGTACATTTGTCATAAGACCAAAGTTGCTTTTATGTCATTGGAAATAATGTTCCGTGCACGGGCTCTTCCACCACGTCCACCTCTATGTCTCTATCCTCCTCTTCCTTCTCTACCTCTGCCTCTTGCTCTTCGTGCATCCATGCTGGCAAAGTTCTCAAAATGGCTGAACTGAGGCCTTTTTGTAGCTGGCTGATTGGTGGTCAGTTTCGGAAGAAAGTTTTTTCTGGTGTGTATGTAAGTATTTTCAATGAACCAATGTGTTTAGGATTTTGAATAGATGTGTTTTCCCAATGGTACAATGAGATGTCATTTTTGAATTAAGTGTCTTATGTATGAAATAGTGTGTAGTGTGCAGGAGCAAGTGTGTTGCAGAAAGGAGCATGTGTGTTGCACAATTGCAACTAAAGTACAAAGCAGCGCTTTTGTTTAAGGAATGGTTACATGTGTTTAAGGTATAGAAACAAAAACTTCAAGTTGTGTTACTTTGGTCTAAGCATGTGTCTATAGTGTTCAAGCAATTGAAAAAAACTGTAAATGTTTTGGTCTGCATGTGAACAAGTTGCTATGTGTGTGTGTGTGTGTCTGTGCGTGCACGCTCACAGAACCTGCACATACATATATGTGTGTGTTGCATACTGAGCAGCCACTGGGTCATGGGACTTAGGGGATCAATGGCGCGATCGATTGATGACTGAGGGCTTTGCAACCACCATCTAATCTAGATCATTTGCCATGTGGGCAGAATATGAGGTCGCAGGCGCCTCTCCCTGGGCTCGGCTCTGCATGTATCTAGATAAGAGATGAGGAAGGGAAGAGATGGATTATCAACCATGCAGGTGGATCCTAACCAATCATGGTGGAGGGCTAGCATATGAGATGCGTGTGTGTGTGTGTGTGTGTGTGTGTGTGTGTGTGTGTGTGTGTGTGTGTGTGTGTGTGTGTGTGTGTGTGTGTGTGTGTGTGTATTTGCATGGCTGTATGAATGGATGGATCCATCAATTAGAATTCAGATCCATTCATGAGCAGGTAAGGGCTATTTCATCACTCTAGGATACCTATAGGCATCTCTCCCTCCCTCTGTCAGTCCTTTGGAACAGGATTCAGTTCAGTGCACTGCTGAGAGTCGATCTGTCTGAGAGAGAGAGAGAGAGAGAGAGAGAGAGAGAGAGAGAGAGAGAGAGAGAGAGAGAGAGAGAGAGAGAGAGAGAGAGAGAGAGAGAGAGAGAGAGAGAGAGAGAGAGAGAGAGAGAGAGAGAGAGAGAGAGAGAGAGAGAGAGAGAGAGAGAGAGAGAGAGAGAGAGAGAGAGAGAGAGAGAGAGAGAGAGAGAGAGAGAGAGAGAGAGAGAGAGAGAGAGAGAGAGAGAGAGAGAGAGAGATCTCCCATCCCCCCGACCCCCGGTTCTAGTATTGCACCGCTGCTAAAGAGCCTTTTGTTTAGGTACTTGGGGATTAGAGACAGGCAGCTTTTTATCCAAAGCAATTGACAGTTAATTTGAAGAAGAGGAGAAAAGGCCTACAGATACACTGCAGACATTGGGAATCAAACCTAGTGCCTTTTGACTTGGACGTCCTTAACCCTAACGGTCTTTCCCCCAGTTTGTGTTTTTCAAAGTCTCACCTGGCATGATAGAGAGGACATCTTTTATGTTTCTGACCGCCTCTGTCGCCGCGGCCTTCCCTCTTTCCCCTGGAGCAGAGTCATTAAGGAGCAGCCCGGCCACTGGGCGGCTCTGAGGAGAGCAGTAGGACCCCTGGTTCTGTAGTGGCCTACGGTCCGGAGCCGGGACTCGTTTAACGGCGGCACCACGCCACTATGAGACTGCAGACCTCCCTTGTGTTCCCGTCACTACGAGACCTCAGACCTCACTCACTATTGCCGCATTTCCACCTGAGGGTGCGTGCAGCTCAAACTTGATGGCCCCCTTTCAGACGTCTCAGACCTCACCCATTAAGGTAATAAGAGTTTTAGATGCTTCCGTTAATCTTGGATGGTTAACTTCCGTTCTAGAGTTTTAACTGGTTAGAGTAAGAGTAAGGATGGCTGGTTTGTTTTTTAAATGTCATTAGGGTGGAGAGGGTCGGGTTCAGGAGTAGGAGTATCTGATAAGAGGGGTGGATTCAAGGCATCATATCTTTTGGAGTTGTTTAAGCACCACTTAGGGGTCAGGAGCAGTAACATTAACATGTAAGTTGACTAATACTCCTTGGTTGTTTGGATGTTAACCCACAGACACCAACACAGCGTTGAAAATCCCTATGCCGATCCAGGACTTTGTACTTGGACCATATCCCTCCACCTCTTCTTCTAGTGGCTGTTTAACAGTTAATATGCCGGACCCTGATTCAACAAGATGCTACTGTGGCCAAGAAACGTAGGTTTTGCCTACTGCTGCATGAATTAATTATAGCTTTTCATGCAAAATAAATAAGATGTTGAACTCATTGGGGGGTCCGCAACAGCCCTGAGTATTCTTATCTCTTATCTGAGTGACGGGTAAAATTGCACGCAGGTAAAGTATGTCACATGCCAACCCAGCATAACCAAAGGCAATTCAACATGCAGCTCAATAATCTAAAATGGAAATATCAGGCAGGTATTGAATGTTAGTGATGGATGAACCTTACCAATCCCTGTAAGGGATCCTGATATTTAAGTTCCTGTTTTTTCAGCAACATGTGTTTTTTATTATTTATTTACATTTTGTAGGTCAGTTGGTGGTGTTTTCTGTTTGTTTTGGATTGCAATGTACAGGTGCTGGTCATATTATTAGAATATCATGAAAAAGTTGATTTATTTCATTAATTCCATTTAGAAAGTCAAACCTGTAGAATGTATACATTCATTCCAAACAGACTGATACATTATAAGTGTTTTTTGCCAAAAAGAAGATGATTATAGCTGACAACCAATGAAAACCCTAAATTCAACATCTCAGAAAATTAGAATATGGTGAAAAGGCGAAGGGAAGAAAAAGATGTGGTAGAAAAGAGTGTACAAGCAAGAGGGATAAACGCGCCCTGGAGAGGATTGTCAAACAAAACCGATTCAAAAATGTGGGGGAGATCCACAAAGAGTGGACTGTAGCTGGAGTCAGTGCTTCAAGAAGCACCACACACCGACGTATGCAAGATATGGGCTTCAGCTGTCGCATTCCTCGTGTAAAGCCACTCTTGAATAAGAGACAACGTCAAAAGCGTCTCGCCTGGGCTCAAGACAAAATGGACTGGACTGCTGCTGAGTGGTCCAAAGTTATGTTTTCAGATGAAAGTAAATTTTGTATCTCCTTTGGAAATCAAGGTCCCAGAGTCTTGAGGAAGACAGGAGAGGCACAGAATCCACGTTGCCTGAAGTCCAGTGTAAAATTTCCACAGTCAGTAATGGTCTGGGGTGCCATGTCATCTGCTGCTGTTGGTCCACTGTGTTTCCTGAGGTCCAGGGTCAATGCAGCAGTCTACCAGGAAGTTTTAGAACACTTTATGCTGCCTGCCGCGGACCAACTTTATGGAGGTGACGATTTCATTTTCCAACATGACTTGGCACCTGCACACAGTGCCAAATCTACCAGTACCTGGTTTAAGGACCATGGTATCCCTCTTCTTGATTGGCCTGCAAACTCACCTACCTTAACCCCATAGAAAACCTATGGGGTATTGTGAAGCGGAAGATGCGAGATGCCAGACCCAACAATGCTGAAGAGCTGAAGGCCACTATTAAAGCAACCTGGGCTCTCATAACACCTGAGGAGTGCAACAGACTGGTCGACTCCATGCCACGCCGTATTGCTGCAGCAATTCAGGCAAAAGGAGCTGCAACTAAGTATTGATTGCCATACATGCTGAAACTTTCCATGTTCATACTTTTCAGTTGGCCCACATTTCTAAAAAATCATTTTTTGTACTAGTCGTAACTAATATTCTAATTTTCTGAGATACTGAATTTGGGATTTTCAGTAATTGTCAGTACTAATCATCCAAATTAAAAGAAATAAACATTTCAAATATATCACTCTGTGTGTAATGAATTGATATAATATGTAAGTTTCACGTTCTGAATATAATTACTGAAATAAATCAACTTTTTCATGATATTCTAATAATTTGACCAGCACCTGTACTTTCGACTCCACCCTGCTACTTCCTGCTTTTCTTTGGTTTGCTGATATCCCCTGAGTTTGTGAACACACCTGTTGCTAATGTGTGTTGATTGGTTTGTGGCTACTTAAGCTCAGTGTGCCCATTCAGTCTCTGTCGGATCGTGCCTGTATGATACCTGAGGCCTGTTTCAGGTAGCTGGTTTTGAGGCAACCCCGAGTTTGTTCGCTCTGAGTTAGTGGAAACTCTGGATTTTCCGTTTCAGGTAGCAGGTTCAGCGCAACCGAGAGTTAGTTGCTGGGGCAACATACGCCGTGGGTCTAACCTGCTCGGGAGGTGGTTAGACCTACTCTGAGTTTGTTGTCTATAAGGCTGAAGGCAGCTCTCCGACAGAAGTAAGTGTTAGAAATGGCATGTCCTTTTCTACGAGAGCCAGTGTACTTAGAGGCTTCGATCCTCAGAAGGAATCTCCGTGAGGAACGATTATTAAGACCCCGGTTGGATATAGGCTACTTTATTTTCCTGATAATTTTCTTCACGAGCGCTATCGTTTTTAAGCGCAATCCATCATTTATTTAGACCACCTTCTCAGCCCCCATGTTAACTGTCAAACGCACCGGGGGCATGCTTGAAGTTTAAGTTTAAGTTTTTTGACGCAATTAACGCATAAGTAGAATGATCTGCCCCGTGCATCCCACCCGCTCTGTACTACAGTCACTTTAACGTTGTGGCTTTCCCACTATCAGAGTAGCTGACTAACCACGGACCTATAACTGCTGCAAGTCAAGAAACTCATTTTAAGAATGCAAGGCAGAAAAGTCCCTGGTACTGCTTTTAACCACATGCTGTTCTTCTCTACACGCAGCTCAGCATAATCGTCTGCAATGTTCACTGAAGTAAAACCCTTTGAGTAAACTGTTCAACAAAATAACTTGTCCCACCACAGCCCGATGTTCTAATAAAGACAATCTACTTTTTATGAGGATTTCTTTATTTCCTGAAAGCACAAAGTCATTCATATTGGGTATGTTTTTAGAGCAGGGAACAGTATCCCAGTTTCCACCTCACCCACCTTTAACTTATGTTGCAAAATTTGGATCTCCAAAGCATCCTTTTGCATCTTTTGAATTGTTACAATTGCATGAAGGTTGGTGAGGGCATCTGGTTCAAGTAGCCTAGGGCGATGACGCCATCAGTAACTGGAAGAAGATGATTAGACAGTGAAATTATTACTTGAGCCAGAATATTGCCCCATCTAATTTGTAACGTGCTGTGTTGCGTGTACATATTTAATTATTTTGAATAACCAACCTCTTATAAAGGCATTTCTATCCTGGAGGGTGGGGGGGTCAGAGGAGCTCCCCCCAGGGATGCCCTCAGCCACAGGACGCATACTCTGTTCGCTGAGGGCCATCCCCTCAGCCTCTGTGAGGGCTGCAGAGGTGGACCCCCTCCAGTCTTCCGGGCCTCTGCTTTTTTTCGATTTGCTAACATGGAGGAAAATGTTACCCTAAAATTCAGTAATCGCTATTTTGAAGACATATATATATATATGTAATGCATTTTGCCTAGGTGTAGCCTTCTAATATATCTAAATCCTATTAACTATTGGCAGTGTTGGGGTGGCTGGGAAATGTACATTTACTGCTTAAATATAGACCCATCACATGTTGAAAATAGCTTTTAAATTAGGCAGAGCAGGCAAAACAGCACAATTGATTTGATTTCAATTAAACATTAGTTTACATTTTTGAACTATATTTTTGTACTTCATCTTCATTTGCTGCCAAGTCCTCTTGGGGCAATTTGGGGTTGCGTAAATTGACACACACACATACACACAATTTACATATTGAATGAGTGGAAGATATTAAACTATCCTCTTATTTTATTTTACTAATTTATTTTACACAGGCATTGACTTGTTCAGCTATTTCCTGCCAAGCAATCTCTCGCGCTCTCGCTGCCGCGGCGGTATTGTTTTTTTTTTGTTTAAAGGGGTAACTGCTCGGCATACGCGTTCATTAGAATTTCCAATTCCGTGGGGAAAAGTAAGTGGATCTCCGCTTTTGGTCCATGTTTGATCATGTTATCAGAGATCCATTGATGATGGCTCTTTATAGTCAACAGGCACGCCCCCAACCCAGCGTGAACACACTCCGAGTTGATTAAGCCAACGCTGATCGCCTGTTCTGAAACCGAAAACCCAGAGTTGCTTTTCAACCCTGAACTCTGAGTCAACCAACTCAGAGCGCAGGATTAAACTCAGAGTATGTTAAACCAGCTACCTGAAACAGGCCTCTGTGCCTTGCTGGGAATAAACTCAGAGAAAGTTCTTGTAACCAAGCCTTCTGTCTGCGATTGGATCCTTTTCTACCGAAAGCCTGACAGTACGATCCGACCAGTATGGATCCAGCAGAAATCAGTCAGTGGAAGACAGTCCTCGAACACCATGGTGTCACTCTGGGGAGACAACAGCAGCAACTGGAGGAGATTTGGAGAACAGTAACGGCCATCTCAAATGGGCTCACTGATCTCGCAGGCTCGCAGCCCAGGTTCAACAACTCCAAGTCTCAAGGGCCCCTCCAGCAGCAGCTCCCCTGGACCCCGTCGTACCACGGCCCAACCCTTCAGTTCTCAGAGCCCCGTCTGCCCCCTCCCGAACACTATTCAGGGGAGCCAGGTACCTGTCGTTCTTTCTTAGCCCAATGCAAACTAATCTTCCAACTACAACCGTCAGCTTTCCCTACCGACCAAGCAAGAGTGGTGTATGTCATTACCCAGTTGTCCGGCCGAGCTAGAGAGTGGGGCACAGCTGTCTGGTCAGCCAGGGAGACCTTCTGCAACCTCTTCTCCACATTCTCTGAAGAGATGAAGAAGGTGTTTGATCGTTCCAAGCATGGCAGAGAGGCGGCACGGGCGATGCTGCATATCCGCCAGGGAAACCGCTCTGTGTCGGACTATGCCATAGATTTCCGGACTCTGGCTTCTTCTAGTGGATGGAATACAGACGCTCAGTTCGACGTTTTTCTCAATGGTCTCTCAGAGACCATAACGGATGAAGTGATTACCCAGGAACCCCCCGCCAGCTTGGATGCTCTGGTTGACCTGGCCATCCGCGTTGACTCCCGACTGCAGCAGCGCCGCAAGTGGAGATCTCCCAGAAGCCTTGGTGGAGCACCAGGTGAAGGAGCAGCTCCTCATCTGGCCTGGCCAGCCCTGCCATCCACCTCATCCACACCTCCAGAGCCAATGCAGATTAACCGCTATCACCTCACAGCAACAGCGAAGCAGCGGAGACTCAATGGCAATTTGTGCCTGTATTGTGGTCAGTCTGGCCACTTCTCCGTCTCTTGTCCATCAAAAGGAGGTGCTCATCAGTGAAACGAGGAGTACTGGTGAGCTCTACCCTTTTCAAGTCCTCCTCGATCCTGCTTCCAGCTACAATAGAGTGGGCTGGTCAGCAGCAACCACTCACCGTTCTCATTGACTCTGGGGCTGATGAGAATTTTATTGACACTAGACTAGCTTTTCAATTGGGACTGCAGATTCTTCCTTTAGATTCACCCCTAGTGGCCAATGCATTGAACGGTAGGAAGCTTGCTGATATAACCCATGTGTCTGCTCCTGTGTCTCTTCTAGTTTCTGGCAACCATCGTGAACAGATCCAGCTCCACATTATTGAGTCCCCTCATGCTCCCTTAGTCCTTGGTCGTCCCTGGTTGAGGAAACATATCCCTCACATTGACCGGGTCAGCAACAAGGTTCTGGGCTGGAGCCCTTCCTGTTTGTCACTCTGCCTTTGCCAAGCTCATGTCCCCGTCCCTGCCGTGGTTGATTCCCCTGGTGAATTCCCTGATTTGTCTGCCATTCCCTCTGTGTACATGGACCTCAAGGCCGTGTTTAGTAAATCCCGCGCCGTTGCCCTTCCCCCTCATCGCCGCTATGATTGTGGTATCAACCTCCTGCCGGGTAAGGCACCACCCAGGGGCCGCCTCTACTCCCTCTCCCGACCTGAATATGGGTCCATGGAGAAGTATATTCAGGGGTCATTGACTAAGGGTTAGCTAAGAAGGATGGCTCCCTTCGCCCCTGTATTGATTATCGTGGTCTCAATGACATCACTGTCAAGGACCGGTACCCTCTTCCCCTCATATCGTCCGCATTCGAGCTACTCCATGGGTCAACAATATTCTCCAAACTGGACCTCCGGAGTGCTTACCACCTGGTTCGGATTCGCGAGGGGGATGAATGGAAGACCGCGTTCAATACCCCAACCGGTCATTATGAGTACCTCGTCATGCCATTTGGCCTCACCAATGCCCCGGCTGCTTTCCAGGCACTAGTTAATGACATCCTCAGAGACATGTTAAATAAGTTTGTTTTTGTCTATATAGATGACATTTTGATTTTTTCTCGCTCCCCTACTGACCATGTTCGTCATGTCCGCCAGGTTCTCCAGTGCCTCCTGGAGAATCAACTCTATGTTAAGGCAGAGAAATGTGAGTTCCACCGCAGCTCTGTTTCCCCCTTCCTGGGGTTTGTTATCTCTGCCGGGGCCATTGAGATGGATTAACAGAAGGTGAGAGCAGTCGTTGACTGGCCCCAACCGACAACCCGCCGTGAGATGCAACGCTTTCTGGGATTTGCTAATTTCTATCTGCGGTTTATCAGAAACTACAGCGGGTTGGCTGCCCCTCTCACTGCCCTTACCTCGACATCAGTTCAGTTTGTCTGGTCACCTGCTGCGGAGAGAGCTTTTCAAGATCTCAAGAGGCGGTTTACCTCTGCCCCCATCCTGACACAGCCTGACCCCAACCGCCAGTTCATCGTGGAAGTGGACGCGTCAGATGTGGGTGTTGGAGCCATTCTTTCCCAGCGTTCAGCCAAGGATTGGAAGGTACACCCTTGTGCCTTTTTCTCCCATCGACTCACTCCATCGGAGCACAACTATGACGTTGGCAATCGAGAATTGCTGGCTGTTAAGTTGGCTCTAGAGGAGTGGCGCCATTGGCTAGAGGGGTCTAGTGTTCCTTTTTTGGTTTGGACTGACCATAAGAACCTTGAATACATTCGCAGAGCAAAACGTCTGAATTCCCGCCAAGCCCGCTGGTGCCTTTTATTTTCCCGATTCAACTTCACCCTGTCTTTCCGTCCCGGATCAAAGAATGGCAAACCAGATGCCCTCTCCCGCATCTTCCCTGCCTCAAGTTGCCCAGAGGAACCGAGGAATATCCTTCCTGGTCACCGTATTGTTGGGGCAGTCCAGTGGGACATAGAGTCTCTGGTGCGTTCCGCCCACCCGGACAATGCTGCTCCCAGTCAGTGCCCTGTCAACCGCCTGTTTGTCCCTGTGCCCCTCCGTTCCCAGGTCTTGCAGTTGGGTCATTCTTCCCGGCTCTCCTGCCATCCTGGAGCTAGGCGCACCCAAGCCTTCATCCGCCGGAGATTTTGGTGGCCTACCATTGGAGGTGATGTTCGTGCCTTTGTCTCAGCCTGTTCTGTCTGTGCACGGAGTAAGAACTCCACGCAACCCTCTTCCGGCCTGTTGCAGCCCCTACCCATCCCCAAGAGACCGTGGTCTCACATTGCTCTGGATTTCGTTACTGGCCTCCCACCGTCTGATGGTAACACCACTATTCTCACAGTTGTTGATCGATTTTCCAAATCAGTACATCTTGTTCCATTACCCAAGATCCCCTCTGCAAGAAGACTGCAAGCTTAGTCAAGCTGCATGTGTTCAAGTACCATGGATTGCCTGTGGATGTAGTTTCCGACAGAGGCCCACAGTTCACGTCTCACTTCTGGAAGGCCTTCTGCACTCTCATTGGTGCTTCTGTCAGTTTGTCCTCAGGGTACAATCCTCAAAGCAATGGCCAGACGGAGCGGGCAAACCAACAACTTGAGGCAACTTTGCGTTGCATGGCAGCTGAGAGACCGTTCTCCTGGAGCTCCCAGCTACCTTGGGTTGAGTATTCAATTAATTCCCTCCCAACTGCCTCCTCAGGCCTCTCCCCTTTTGAATGCTGTCTCGGCTACCAGCCCCCCCGATTCCCTGCTCAGGAGGTAGAGGTCAGCGTGCCTTCAGGCCAGGCCTTCGTCCGCCGTTCCCGGCAGACATGGAGAAGCACACGGACAGCTCTGCAGAGTGCCTCGGTCAAGATGAAGAGTCAGGCAGACCGCCGTCGCTCTGAGGCTCCTCCCTAGCGTGTGGGACAGCGTGTCTGGCTGTCGACCCGGGACATTCCACTCAGGGTGGAGTCTCGGAAACTCGCACCCCGCTTCATTGGTCCTTACCCCATTGAGAGAATTATTGGCCCCGCTGCTGTCCGTCTAAAGCTCCCCCCCAACCTCCGCCGCATCCATCCCACCTTCCATGTTTTCAGGGTTAAGCCCTTTGTCTTGAGCCAGCTCTGCCCCGCCCCCAAGCCCCCTCCTCCACCACGAATCATTGATGGCTCAGAGACCTTCACTGTTCACCAGCTCTTAGATGTTCGTTGCCGGGGCCGCGGCCTCCAGTTCCTTGTGGACTGGGAGGGCTACGGTCCAGAAGAGAGGTGCTGGGTTCCAGGTCGTGACATTCTTGACCGTTCGCTCATTAAAGACTTTCTAGAGAAACATCCAGTTTCCCCGGTTATGACGCCAGGAGGCGTCCGTAGGAGGGGGGGTACTGTAAGGGATCCTGATATTTAAGTTCCTGTTTTTTCAGCAACATGTGTTTTTTATTATTTATTTACATTTTGTAGGTCAGTTGGTGGTGTTTTCTGTTTGTTTTGGATTGCAATGTACTTTCGACTCCACCCTGCTACTTCCTGCTTTTCTTTGGTTTGCTGATATCCCCTGAGTTTGTGAACACACCTGTTGCTAATGTGTGTTGATTGGTTTGTGGCTTCTTAAGCTCAGTGTGCCCATTCAGTCTCTGTCGGATCGTGCCTGTATGATACCTGTGCCTTGCTGGGAATAAACTCAGAGAAAGTTCTTGTAACCAAGCCTTCTGTCTGCGATTGGATCCTTTTCTACCGAAAGCGTGACAATCCCTCTGTATTGTCTGTTCAGGTTGGACAAAGATGGAGAATTAATGTTTGAAAGCCACGTATATGTTTTGATTGAACCATGTAATGGCAGAAAGCACTGACACCTGTGCTGTGTAGAGTACTACAGTGTCTGCACAGACAGTTTTAATCTGCTTTAAATGTTGGGCCGTCCTCTGTGATTGTTCTTATCACACATGTTAATCCCACTCATCCCAACTGGGACTAGAGAACACAGTAAATATTTACTTTGTACAGTAAAGGAGGATATTTACAGTCCTTTGTGATTTCAACAGTGAACTAATTGATTTGCGATACCTTTGCCAATTTCTCAAGATTAGAACAAATTATAGTCATTACACATTTGGCAGGAAGTCCAGGATCTACATTGGTAACAGCTTTTTTTTCTGCAATGTCTTTAAGTTAATGTGTGATTCTTCCCCTTCATCAAAACCTTCCCAGCCTGTCCTGACTCCAACAGGGGCTGTAAGGAGAGGGATTGGGTCTTTAATATCTCTGAATCTTATCACTAGAGGCAGCTTGGCCTTGTTCCAACCTCAAACCCCCTCTTGGCACCAGCACAGAGAGCCCCAACATCCTCTGAATGGGGAACATCTTACTGGCTTTCATGGCTGACAGCAAAAAGCTGAATTCATATTTCATAATGTTTGTTTATTATACTCTGAAAAGACCCTCGTCCAGCTCCGTCAGAGACGACATGGAGGCAGAGCACCCTATGCTGCTCTCTCGCTCATCTCCTCTGATTGCCCCTTAAAGAAAAATAAATTAAAGATTTTTCCTTGCAGATTCGGTTCCCCCCCTAAACCGAGTTGTAAGGGACACCGGATCTGCAAGGTTTTCATTGTTATCACTTAAAAAGGTTTGTTTTTGAGGCGCTTATCGACCTCCTCTTCAACACCTGAAGCGCGTGTTGCTTATTAGTCACCTGACAAACAGAGTGGGAGCTGGAGTACAGAGAGGGCCTGTAGCGCACAGCAGGTCGCCTGCCGTCCATCGATCCACCGCAATGCCCCACACCCAGGAAAGACATGCTTCAAATAATAGACGTGTTGGACTTAAAGGCTGTTTCCCTCCCTCACTCCACCAAGTGTCTCAGTCTGGAGTTCTTCCCTGATGTATCTTTTGCCTTGTTTTTTATTATCAAGACCTCTTTTACGTTTGCCTTTTTTCCCTCTAGACACGTCAGTCACAATCAACCATTGCTTGTATTAATCGCCACTTACCATAAGGGGATCGGCTGGGAGAGTTAACCTTCTACAAATGTAGTCAGGTAGATTTATTTTAGGTCCATTAACACAATATCTTCTACAATTGAGTGTAGATTGAGAGAGTGCCCATTAAGATAAAGAAAGGGAAATATAAATGTAAGATAAACAAGATAAAATAATAGATAATAGATCTTAACCAAATCAAAATAAGACAGACTTCGAATCTCAGTCACCCGCTTATTCAGACAAAATTTGAGATTATGTCTTAATCTAAAATAAACAAATATGGACTTCTTGTCTCAGTTCACTGGCTTATTCAGCCAAAATTTGAGAATATGCCCCATGCTAGAATAACTGATATGGACTTCTTGTCTCAGTTCACCAGCTTATTCAGCCACAATTTAAGAATATGCCCGATGCTAGAATAAACTAATAGAGGCTATGTCAGAGTTCCTAAAATAAAATGCTATTGCTAAGTTCCCCAGACACTTTTCAGTGTCAAGTTCTAAGAGCAGAAAAGCAGAAGACAGTTGATCATACGGCCCCATCCTAAGAAGGTGGTCAGCTAACTAACCCAAGAAGCTCTCTCTCTCTCTGTCTCTGTCCCCTCGAACCCTCTGAATCAAGGCCGATTTAGGGTCGTTTTAGACGCAGAGACGTAAGCACGTAATTTACACAAGGGACTTGTTTTAGACAAGTTTTGATTTACGGTTCCTTTAAGGTTCCTTAAGGATTGCGCGTGTTGCAAGGGGATTCTCCGCCAGAACAGTAGGGGGAGCAACGAACGAATCTGTGGGCGTGGAAGTGGAAATCGCTGGCTTGTTTATATTTATAATTATCATAATTCGTTCTTGTGTTTTCTTCTCCTTCTTCAAAATTCTTCATTCACTTCTGTCCCGGCCTTTTAAAAATGGCGCTATTATGCTGTAAAACCGGAAATGTGAGACTCCTGAAAGGATGTGGTTAGCTGGCCAATCACCGTCTTTGCGAGCTGCGTAGGGCCGTAGTGTTTTAGTCGCATAGTCAGGAATTCTGGGCGACGCACTTAAGCACGTGAGGGGGGATATTTTACCGCGCAAGGGGGGGTTATGTATCTTACGTGCTTACGCGTTACGTCTAAAACAGAGCATATATCGGCCTTCACTCTCTTTTTATGCAGAGTCCAGCTTTTGTCTACGCCCAATACAGGCGGGTGCCCGATGTTATCTAGCAGTCTGTGTTTCCATACTTTTTCTCTACAAATGTTCTTTTGTTATACATCTCTGGGTACTTTTCCTATTTCAGCCGCAGGGCGGCACATAATGCTTGAGCTGATGCAACAGCCATCATAGGTTTGCAATATGTTTGTATTCTCCTTAGGATCACACGCTATATTCAACGTATGGTGGGCATATCATGGGGCTTACAGAGACACGTTCTTTGTATTCCTCACAGTGGCCCCCTTATGCAGCCCATGTCTTCCCCCGTCCATGTGCTCTTTACCATTGATCACATTTTGAAGACACAGACATCTCGAGTGCTTCTAAATATCTCCATAAGATATATTAAGGTAGCCTATATGATATAAGATATATAAGGCACATACATTTCCACATAATAGGATATCTAAAGCACACAATTTACCACTGCTTGAGCTGCTCCCCCGCGACCCGACCCCGGATAAGCGGATGACGATGAGGATTAGGAGGACAATTGACCACATAATAAGATATGTAAGGTCCCCATATATATGTAAGGTAACCTTGTTGACAGCGTGGTTTTGTGTCCTTTTCATGAGTGATTCTGGAGCGGCTAGGTGCATCAATATAGTGGGTCCTCTCGGGACACATGTCAATCCATACATATATAAATTTATATGAATATATTTAAGCCTACACATAGTAATAAATGTTTATATATAAAAATACATTGGCCTACACATATACAAAAAATATATATACAGATATTGATATATGCAGGCCTACCTAAATACGCATATACATATATCTATTAGGGCTCGACCGATATTGATTTTTGAGTGCCGATGCCGATGGCGATTATTTTCAGAGAAAAATTACGATTACGATTTAATCGGCCGATTAAAAACAAAACAAAAAAAAGCCTATAAAACGTAGTTTTTGATACCTTAAATATACTTTAAACACTTTTGACGAATATGTGAATTGAATGCAGAACCTTTGAGTGTTTAAGAATACATTTACAGTCAAAAATGAGTGTAATGTAAAATGTAACATAAATAACTAACTCCCAATGTGCTGCTCTCGGGAGCAGTGACTAACACGTGCGTGCTGAGCAGTACGTGTCTACAGTATAACAAATTAACATGGCCTGGGACCTAAAGAAAAACAGGCACAACATGCTCAAACAACGCGTCTTGTGTACATTGGTGAGGTGAGTGCGCAGCTGCCTGAGCGAGCGTGCTTTCATGTTGTACGATAAAATTCAATCTCCTCTTTTTTACTCCAGCTAAAGTTGTTAGTTAGCAAGGCGAGTAGGAGCGCAATCTGCAGGATACTAAGCGCAATAACATTTAAAAAAAAAAAAAAAACGGTTGTAATCGGCGTCTTTTTGGCAGATGTTGATTATTTTCAAAAAGGCTATAATCGGCCGATTAAATCGGCAGGCCGATGAATCGGTCGGGCCCTAATATCTATCTACGAAGCCCTACATATATACCCCCCCCCCCCCCGTCAACAATCGCTCCGGACCCCCCCCCCCCCCCCCCCTCCCCCCCAACAACCTGGCGCAGGGGGGTCCATCAGCACCTATAGTATAGGGGCCCAGGATTTGGTGCTACGGCCCTGCATATATACATATATAAATATATATAAAACCCTATATATTACCCTATATATATGTATATACACATATAGATATGTACACTTGCATTTGATTTGACATTGAAAGGCCTGTTCCCTACAGAGCGGCTTTCAGCCCATAGGTACTAATGAAAGCGTACATTACTTTAAAGCTTCTGTCCAGTGTGTTTTGAACGGAGGTGAGTACTATGAACAAGGAACCAGCCCTAGACACTAAACCAAAAGCCCTGCCACGTGTTCCCCCCACAGCAGATGGTCCTGATTCTGCTCATGACCGACCTGTTACCATGGCGCTTAAATACTAACAACTACATCGTCAACACACAAACAGAGTAACAAGATAAGAACTGAACATAGTAGCATCTGTCATGAATATGTGTGGTCAGGCAGGAATACACAACGCCGGTCACAAATCCTTATGACATGTTTCTCTGTATGAATTTACCTTCAGCCATCAGAATATTTCTTTATTTGTGAAAATGTCCCCATGTGTGTTTTTCAGTGCAATACAATTGCTGGTAACCAAGGCGCAGATAACACTAAAATCATCAGGTTCTTTCACATTCATTGTCATATTCTCATTGACTAAGCTTGTGTGTGTGTGCGTGTGCGTGTGTGTGTTTGTATGCAAGCAAGCACAAAGGGTTGTGTGTGTGTGTGTGGGTGGGGGTGTGAGTTTGTTTTTGTGTGTGGTTACATGCACGTGAGTGTATGCTTGTGTGTGTGGTTACATGCATGTCTACGTGTATGTGTGAGCGTGTGTGTGCTTGTGTGTTTGCTTACATGCATGTGTGTGTGAGTGTGTGTGTGTTTGTGATTGTGTGTGTGTGTGTGTGTGTGTGTGTATGCTCAAATGCATGTGTATGTGTTTGTGCGTCCAGCCCAGGGGAGCCCAGCCCAGTGAAGGTCAATGTCCTTGAGTGAGTGCGGCACATAGTTGCAGGTTGCCATAGAAACGTCAGCGGTTTGATTGAGACTGTGCCCGTGCCCACAGTGGAGTTGATCAACTATAGAACAAAATAAACAAAAACAGAACCAGCTTGCCTAGTGAAGGCGAATTGTAGGATACACAACACGAATGTCCGCATATGACTCCACACTGATACACCAAACCAGTCTGAAGCCTGTTCCTCTATTCACTTTCAGGTGATTTGGTTCAAAGGGAATTCATTCATTGTTATTAAAAGGTTAATAGCTTGTGTTTAAAAAACCAAGTGCAGCAGTTGGTAAGGAGGATCTTGTGGCCAAGGTGTTTGACTAGCAGCCAGAGGGCTCCGCATTCGATTCCCGATGTCCTTGTAACCTGAGCCCCCTAGAGCCAAACGCCTAACTCTTATCATCAATGACGTTGATCTGAAATCACTCTGGGTCCGTTTGGATGAATGGTGCTGGATGATTAAATAGTGGCTTGCCTGCTCTACATACACGTCTGTCCCTCTCATTTTTGGATGTTTTAAGGGATACTTTACCGATTCAGAACCGGCGTTCTATCATTATAAAATCGCTATTGTAATGTAATTTTATTTTTATTTTTCCCTCAGTCTAACCCAGTCTTCCCTTGGCCCAGCTTTCCTGATCTAATTTTCTCCTGAGATGACGTCAAATGACGCGTTCATCTCAGTAAGTTTCCGGGATTTTCGGAGGTTGGGACCTTAAAATAATAATAATAATAATAATGCATTTTATTTATAAAAGCGCCTTTCAGGTCACTCAAGGACACTGTACATCACACACAATAAAACACACAATGAAATATACAAAAAACGTGATAAAATAGACATAGAAAGGACAACATAATAAGTTAAAATACATAGGGCAGAATGGCAGGAAGCATGGAGATTAGAGAGAGTAGGCAGTCCGAAACAGGTGGGTTTTTAGTTGTGCTTTGAAAATGGGGAGAGAGTCACAGTTTCGGAGGTCGGGTGGTAGAGAGTTCCAGAGCTGGGGAGCAGAGCGACTGAAGGCTCTGCCCCCCATAGTGATGAGGCGGGCAGGGGGCACAGAGAGGTGGATGGAGGAGGAGGATCGAAGGGAACGGGTGGGGATGTTAATGTGCAGGAGATCAGAGAGGTAGGGAGGGGCGAGGTTGTGGATGGCCATGAATGTAAACACTAGGAGTTTGTAGTTAATGCGGTGGGTTACGGGGAGCCAGTGGAGCTGCTGGAGGACAGGGGTGATGTGATGGTATGAGGGGGTCTTTGTGATGATACGGGCGGCAGAGTTTTGGACCAGTTGTAGTTTGCGGAGGGACTTGTGGGGGAGGCCGAAGAGGAGAGAATTGCAGTAGTCCAGACGGGAGGTGACGAGGCTGTGAACAAGGATGGCGGTGGTGTGGGGGGTGAGGGAGGGGCGGAGTCTGTTGATGTTGCGGAGATGGAAATATGCAGTGCGGGTAATGGTGTTGATGTGGGAATGGAAGGAAAGTGTGCCGTCGAGGATGACACCCAAGCTCTTAACCTGAGGGGAGGGGGAAACTGAGGAGCTGTCGATGGTGAGAGAGAAGGTATTGACTTTCGCTAGTGTGGATTTAGTGCCGAGGAGGAGCATTTCAGTTTTATTGCAGTTTAGTTTAAGGAAGTTTGAGGTGAACCAAGTTTTTATTTCGGAGAGACAGTCGGTGAGGGAGGAGGGTGGGAGTGAGGAATTGGGTTTGCAGGAAAGGTAGAGCTGGGTGTCATCCGCGAAGCAGTGGAACTGGATATTGTATTTGCGGAGGATGTGGCCGAGGGGGAGGAGATAGATGATGAATAGAAGAGGCCCCAGGACAGATCCCTGGGGCACACCAGTAGTGACTGGGGAGGGATTGGAGGTGAAGGATTTAAGCTGGATGAACTGGGTGCGGCCTGTGAGGTAGGAGTGGAACCAACTGAGGGGGGTGTGGGAGAGGCCAATCGAGGAGAGTCTACTGAGAAGGATGGGGTGTGAGATGGTGTCGAACGCTGCACTTAGATCGAGGAGGATGAGGATGGAGAAGGAACCAGAGTCAGCTGCAATGAGGAGATCGTTAGTGATTTTGATGAGGGCGGTCTCTGTGCTGTGACGGGGGCGGAAACCGGACTGGAAAGGCTCGTAGAGTGAGTGGAGGGATAAGTGGGAGTGAAGTTGGGAGGCGACAATCTTTTCTAGGGTTTTGGAAATGAATGGTAGGTTAGAGATGGGGCGGAGGTTACTGAAGTTGTTGGGGTCTGAACCGGGTTTCTTTAATATGGGGGTGACAGCGGCAGTTTTGAAAAGTGAGGGGACTATTCCAGATGAGAGTGAGGAGTGAATGATGGCGGTGATGAGAGGGAGGAGGGAGGGGAGGCAGGATTTGACTAGGGTTGTGGGGAGGGGATCAAGCTGGCAGGTGGTGGGCTTAGATTTGAGAATGAGAACGGAGAGGTCGGAGGCAGTGGGGAGAAGAAAACTGGCGAAGAGATGGCAAGTAGGGGGAAGTGCAGGTGGGGAGAGAGGGGGGGAATTGGGATGTAGGTGCTGATGAATGGTGTGGATTTTCAGATTGAAATAGTCCAAGATGGAATTGCAGGATTCAGTGGAGTACAAGTGGGGGGGGAGAGAATTGGGTGGGTGGAGGATTTTTTTGAGAACCGAGAAAAGGGTTTTTGAGTTACCTTCATTGGTTAAAATGAGGCCGGAGTAGTAGGTGGATTTGGTCAGGGATATGAGGTCCTTATATTGTGCAATGTGGGAGGTGTACATGTCATTGTGGATGGTGAGACCGGTTCGTTTATAAAGTCGCTCAAGTTGACGGTTTTTAGCTTTCATGGACCTGAGCTCGGGGGTAAACCAGGGGGCAGATGTGGAAAAGGAAACAGACCGGGTTTTTAGGGGGGCGATAGAGGTGAGAGTGTTTGTGAGGCAGGTGTTGTAAAGAGTGACGAGTTCATCAGGGTTTGAGGTAGAGTCGGTGGTCGGAAAACTCTCAATGAGGGAGCAGAGGGTGGCAATGTTGATGTTCTTGATATCGCGAAATGAAATGAGGCGGGGCAACTTTATTGTGGAGAGGCGGAGTACAGCTTTGAAAGTGAGGAGGGAGTGATCTGTGGCCCCCTCCAAGCAGTGGGCTTGGAGGGGGTGAGACCGGAGCAGCAGACTAGGTCAAGAGAGTGGCCTTTGATATGGGTGGGGAAATCAATCAGATTATGTAGTCCAAAGCTGTCAAGACAGGATGCAAAGTCTCTGGTGAGAGGCAGGTTGATATTGTCCATGTGAATATTGAAGTCCCCCAGCAGAATTACGTTGGGTGAGAGAGTGGATATATGAGTGAGCAGAGTAGAGAATTCACTGATAAAATCACTGTGTGGCTTGGGGGGGCGGTAAAATGTAGCAATGATGGTAGGTGAGGGGCCAGGAAGCTTAAAAAAATAGGAGGAAATCACCTTGAACACTCTGTTAAATCTGAGATTTCCCTCGGAAATTCGTGCGGAAGTAGAGCAACCCGAGCCTCCGAGTTGACGTCACAACAATGGCTGCCCATTTCATTGATAGACTAAAGTGAACTTGCAGCAAGCACTAAGCGACGATACATTATAGCTTAGATTATAAACATCAACTGATAAATTTCTGGGTGTTCAGGTGTCTCACTGGGCGTCCCCCAGGGGTCAGTCTTGGGTCCACTCCTCTTCACCACTTACCTCCTCCCGCTGGGCACACTCCTCCGTCACCATGGGGTCCATTTTCATTGCTACGCTGACGACACACAGGTCTACATCTCCACCAAACCCACCGCTGCCATCCCCCCCACCTCCCTCATCACGTGCCTGGAAGAGATCCGGAGCTGGTTGAGCAGGAACTTCCTGAAACTCAATGGAAACAAGACTGAGGCCCTGCTCATCGGATCCAAATCCACCCTCACTAAATCACAACACACCCCAGCTCCACTCATAATTATCGATGGATTCCCAGTACCCTTCTCCTCCAAAGTCAAGAGCCTCGGCGTCATCCTGGACAACACCCTCTCATTCGCACCCCATATTCACAACATCACCCGGACTGCATTCTTCCACCTCCGCAACATCGCCAGACTCCGCCCATCACTGACCCAATCCAGCGCTGAAATCCTAGTTCACTCATTTGTCACATCACGCATAGACTACTGCAACGCCCTCCTCACCGGACTCCCCACCAAACTTATCAACAGACTGCAGATCATTCAGATCTCAGCCGCCCGGATTATCACCCGCACCAAATCATCTGACCACATTACCCCTGTCCTCATTCAACTTCACTGGCTCCCAGTACACTACCGCATCCAATACAAAACCCTACTCCTCACCTACAAAGCTCTCCACAACCTAGCCCCCAGTTATCTCTGCGACCTCCTCCAAGAATACACTCCCTCCCGCTCCCTCCGCTCAACCTCTGCTGGACTACTATGTATCCCCACATCACGACTCACTTCAATGGGTGCCCGGTCATTCAGCTGTTCAGCACCCAGGCTCTGGAACTCCCTCCCCCCACACATAAAACAGTCAGACACCATTTCAACCTTCAAGTCACAACTCAAAACTCACTTGTTCAAACTCGCACACAACGTCTAACTGATCACTGTTTTGATTGTTTTTTTTTTTTTTTATTTCTTATTGCTTATGTTTATTTATTTATTTATTTATTTATTTTTTCCACAATGTCTTGCTTTTTAAAAAATGTATGATGACTATATGCTCTGTAAGGTGACCTTGGGTGTCTTGAAAGGCGCCTCTAAATTAAATGTATTATTATTATTATTATTACTCCCCCCGCCCGTTGCGAGTCCGCGAGATTCTCATGGACGCGCGTGTGTGACGTAGTCTGCAGACGGCGCGCTGCTGTAGGTGTGTGTACCTCCGACCGGTGAGTGAGAACAGCGAGAGAGAGAAAAAAGGATGGAAACTGAGGATTTGGTTTTGAAAAAGAATAGCATTGGATCCGTCGTCTGGCAGTGTATATATAATAATTATTATGCAAACAGTTCATAAATAATTAACGGTTTGAATAAATGCTGTGTTGGTAAATCTAACTTGCTGTGATTTTCCTTTTCTTATGTGCAAGTTCTAAATTGTTTCAATAGAAAGCACTAATGAGTTTAAACAATATGTTGTTTCATGTAATCTACATACAGACTTATTTTTCAGGAATACTAGCATTATTACTGACGTAACATTATGCCAGACATGGTTGAATCAAGCATTTATGATGTGCTCTAGAGGAGATTAAAAATATATCGAGATATATATCGTGTATCGAGATATAGCAAAAAAATATCGAGATATTCATTTTGGCCCATATCGCCCAGCCCTACTCCCCGGTATGTATTGCTACAGGGGAACATAGGACCCTTTTTGGGAAAAACGGGGAACATAGGACCCGGGGAACATAGGACCCGGGGAACATAGGACCCGGGGAACATAGGACACGGGGAACATAGGACCCGGGGAACATAGGGATGACCCCGCTACCAGGAGACATCTATGCTCAAGATGAGCTGTGACTATTTTGACTCTAGCAAACACACCCTACACGTTTTATTTTTGTAAATAGTTTTTTTCATGAATAAAACTTCAATTCATGTTGGTTGTTAGAACGTCGCCGGTCATTATCGAATAAGCCCTTATTTTCCCGATAATGACCAGCGTTCTTTACATTATCGCTAAATTAATACATGGCTCTTCTCAATGCTGTGGAACGCTTAATGAAATTGCATCTGGAACTGCGACGCAGGCCCGTTAGCTGGCTAGTCATGCTACCAAGCACCAGATGACTCTTAAAAGACGTGCATATAAACAAGTATGCCCTAATCACGCAAATGTCATGCCTGGTCACGTTGGGTAGAGGTCTCTCCACAGAGACAACGCAGCGATATCATCATGAGCAGTGGAGAGAAAGTGAAATCCGCGAGCTGCTGATCATGTGAGAGAAGGTGATGCAGTCATATTAAACAAAGAAGTTGAAAGATGGTGCGATCTATAGAGAGACGCAGAGAGGAACTGTCCTTACGAGGCTTTTGTCGGGATAAAAAACCTAACCCGTCCCTAACCCAAAGTGGTCAGCAAAATAAAGAATATGTTGGCGTCTTTGCACTTGTAAATAGTTATTCGCATTTGTAGCCTACACTCAGACGTGAACTCATTCTTGCATGCGATTGTCTTCATTCATAAAAAAATAAAAACATTCCGGAATATGCAAATTATTCAATAGGTCTAGACTCCATGCGCAGCCCCGCCTTCTCCAGTGAACCAAGAAAGCCTGCGCCGTGACGAACGGGGGATTTTACCCCCTCGGTTTTACACAGGAAACTTGAAATAAGACGGTGAAATCGCTGGGCGTGCCAAGGCTCGACCGAACCGGTTTGGCAGTGTAGAAAGGCCTTATGCTGGAGAGAGGGCATTAGTGCGCACCCAAAAAGCAGCCAACCATTCTTAAAACACTTCACGTAACAAAACACACACACACCACGGCGGGTGCTGACTGACTCACACAACACACACACACACACACACACACACACACACACACACGCACACACATACACACGCACACACCACGGCGGGTGCTGATTGACTGTGCGCACACACACGCACATATACACACACCATGGCGGGTGCTGACTGACTGCGCACACGCACATATACACACCATGGCGGGTGCCGACTCAATGCGCACACACACAAACCTCCGTTCCTAGCCTACTCACCGTTAGAAGAGCTGTAGGCGAAGTAGCATCAGAGACGCTACTCGCTACTTGCGCCCCTCGCAGCTTACTCGTGCCCGTGATGAGTGTGTCTCTATAACCTTCCGGGAGTACTAGCAGGATTTGATACAATTAAATTCAAAAACGGTTTGGAAAGAAAAAAGTTCACTGTATCCTGCCCTTTACATTTAAGACATTAGATATTCTATTCTATTCTTCTTCTACAATAAAAAATCAAAAAATCATACAACTTCTGAATAATCTGGCGGGCCATATATTATGTCTGACGGGTCAGTTATGGCCCGCGGGCCGCCAGTTGCCGACCCCTGCCCTATAGTATCTGTGGTATAAAGGCTGGGACGAATTTCAAATTTTAAAAATGTACACTTTAGGTTGAAAGTGTAACAGACTGTTCTGTGTTTAATTTGGAAAAGGAGGTGTGTCCCTCGTGAGTTGCCGTAGGGGGGAAGTTTGGAAAGTGTTACGGCTGATGTGTTGTGGGTGTGTCTGAGAGGGACTCTCTAATGCCGCTTTTCCACTGCATGGTACCAGCTTGACACGACTCGACTCGACTCGACTCAGCTCGCATTTTTTGCTTTTCCACCGCGAAAACATGGTATCTGGTACCTGAAGTGGCTGCTTTTTCTAGTACCGCCTCGCTCTAGGTTCCAAGCGGCTGAGCCGATGCTAAAAGGTGACGTCGGCAGACGGCCGGCCACTGATTGGCCAGAGAGTGTGACGAAGTCACGAGAGCGACATGGCAACCATGCTGGTAACAGCCATAGCAGCGCCGCAGCCAACATATTCCACTTCTTCAACTTCTTCAACATGCCAGCTAATAATAGCAATGTTATCGATGTCCTCCATTGTTGTTATGTGGGTTCTGTCCATGTGTGGGTTGCGTAGGTGTTGTTTGCGTCGCGTACAAAAATACGTCACGGCCCTTTCGCGCAGCCGACCCCGCCCACGTCCAGGAGGTACTATTTGCGGTGGAAAACGACCCGTGCTGCTACCGTGTCGAGTCGTGTCGAGTCGTGTCGAGTCGAGTCGAGTCGAGTCGAGCTACATGTGCGGTGGAAAAGCGGCATAAATCGACGCCACTTCGACCTGGGCGGGACTTTACGTCCTACGTCACCCGCTATGGGTGTGCATGTGTGCGCATAGCCGTCACTCGCGATGGGTGTGCATGTGAGAAAGGTTTTGGCTATAGTGTCTATGGGTTGGTAATAACGGTTCTGATGATTTTTCTGATGGAAAAGTGGTCTTTTATTTCCATAATCTTTGTTCAGTGAACGCATAAACCTGTTTGTTAGTTAGCAGTTAAACAAAATGCGATCTCTTTGTTTACAGTTACCAACGACCAACTGATGATTGGGGGTTCGATTCCCTAGTGATGCAAGGTTTTTTCTTTCATTTTGGACTGCACACACATCGCGAGTGACGGATACTTGCACAATGTACACACATCACTGTCTTTACAATTTCTAGGCAACCGAAGTTTAAAGATTGTCAAGTGGTTAACTCTTGAATCGCATGTACTAAGACCTGATGGGTTAGTGGTCAGAGAACAACTCATTAACGCGGGGATAAGGGGTTCGATTCCTTAATGAAGCTAGCTTTTTTCTTTCATATTGGACTGGATGTTTGTATGCCATTTTGCGTAACTTGTAGTTTATGATGAAGAAATGTTACTGGGGTTAAGGTTAGGGTAACGCTAAGGGTAAGACACAAAGTGTTTTTGCAACACAATATTTCTTACAATAACAAAGTCCAAAGTTTTGATGAAGTCATTTGTAGAAATATAGCCTATCATCACAGACTGTAGGAATGTCACCCACCCTCCATCGCGTACGACACTGACGCTCGTAATCTGTAGTGCAAGGGAGTTCGTGCACAGAACCCTGAGACAAACGGCTACGCGCACACATGCAAACCCATAGCGAGTGACGTAGGACGTAAAGTCCCGCCCAGGTCGAAGTGGCGTCGATTTAGAGAGTCCCGTGTCGGAGATAGGGTTGCCACCTTGGGTTTGGGAAAAAAAGGGACACTCGATCAAATGTTTGGGGCGGAGGGCTCGGCCATTATTACCAGTTCAGACTGACCAATGAACATACAATTCGGACAAGGGAGACAGAAACAAAGTCATGTTAATAAATGTATTCGTTCAGGGGTCACCAGGGTGGATGTACACCAGCAGATAATTTCTGTCCAGCAGCCATGTCAACACACTAGACCACAGAGAGAGAGACATCACATGAGACAAATCTTTCAACATTGCTATTATTACAACATTTATATTTTTGTATGTCTTGCTTATTTTGGTGTGTGTGTGTGTGTGTGTTTGATTACACGTGATTAGATTAGTATGGGTTTATGTTTAAACTAGACTCGGAATGTATTGTTAATATAACTGTATTTATGGTCTCCAGGAAGAATAGCTATGCTACTGTGCTGCTGTAAATGGATATCCAATAAAAAAATAATTAAATGCAGTGGAGGTGGAGGATGTGACAGTAGCATATTTGCATTGCAGATACTAGGTTAACTATACATGATGGCATACTGTTGACTACCAAGTTATCTAGGCTATACTAAGTTATAGGAATCCCTGTTGCCTCTCTTATTGTACCTTTGTTTTCTTCTTGACACAGGTTGACTCTCTGACACAGATGCTCTTGACTCTGTTGCACTGGATGGACTCCTTGATCTGCTGCTGCTACTCTGTTCTGCATTAATAGATAAAAAAATACAGATGAAAACATGATTGGACATTAAAATATACTAGGTTGACAGTTGTAAGACTCCTTATTTCTTTCCTTACCCATTTGTCGTCCTGACACTGATTTTCTCCCTGACAAAGATGCACTTGACCCTGCACTCACTCTGGACTCATGTGTCTGCTGCTGCCCCTTTCTACATTGAATACAAATTTAAAAAATACAGATGAAAATGTCATTATATTATAATGCACTACAAACATTTTAACTTAATGAATTTGGGCAGCCACTCACCTATTTTTCCATGTGTATTTGGCATCCCCTTTTGCTGCCTTCAGTAGTCCGTGCTGTCCCTCGATGAACGCTTTAAACTCCAAGCATGATAATTTAAAGTTTAGTCTTACTTGAAGTTCTGCTTTGACCAACCCCACTGACATCCTGTTTCTTTTGTCTGACCAGACATCCTCCATGTGGCTAAACACACGCTCAGTATAGACGTTACTGACAGGTACAGCGAAAACAAAAGACACCACTTTGAGCAGTTCGGTTGCAGTTTGCGCCTTCTTGAAAAAAAAACACCCATTTCTTGTCTGGTGCCAGGTTTTCTGGGATGAATTCAAAGACACTGTTCAGTACAGTGTAGTCCTGGTACAGTTTGTCTTCATCTATGTCCAGAGCTAGTTTGTTGACCAATCCCTCGAGTGCATCCCACTCCATTGGACCGCTTAGACGCAGACAGCACGTGTGAGATAAAACTGGATCATCAAAATCAAAGTTAGCCTCAAGGTACAGAATGGCCTTTTCAAAAAAGCAGACAATCAGTGTTGCAAACTTTGATTGTTCTGTTGCACTCAGTTTTGCTTGCTTTGTTTTATGACCATAGTACCTGTCTGCACGGCGCAAGTTTAGTTGGCTGCGCAGTCGACTCATTACTTCCAGAATGTCAAGTAGAGTAGCACTCTCATTTTCCAACTTCAGAATGGCGCAGTGAAACTCTTGCATGATATTGTTTAGGAACAGCAGGACACACTCAAACACTGTCACCTCATCCTCATCGCTGCTGTTGGCAGAAGCATCAGCAGCACTTTTGCACATAACCCTCCAAATAATGTCAGGACAGTCCTTCTTTCCCAATGACAAAAAGTAGCACTTTCAGGCAGGCCAACACTCCAAGATCCGCTGAATTGCAGGCAACAGAGATAGCCAACGGGTTGGAACATGCCTAAGTATTTCTTTATACTGTACTGCATAAACTCGCAAAACTCCTTCAGAGAATCTGCTCTTTTGGCTGAGCATGAGAATTCGCTGTGGATTTTTAAGACAATAGCTTCAGCATCATAACCTGTAGCGTTTTTCAGGGTGTTGTGGATCAAGTGACATTTGCAATTTCCCTTAATGATGTGTGGATTGACTTCTTTCAGTTTTTGGAAAACTGAGTTATGCTTGCCAAAATTCACAGATGCATTGTCAGCTCCATATGCGCTAATCTGATTTACACGCAGCGCATTTTTTTCTGTGATGTCCACAATTTGCTCATAGATAGCACGGCTAGTTTCTTTGGGGTCTTCATAAAATTCCAACAGCCCATATTGAACGCCCTGTTCTCCGTGGAAATACTGTACAGTACATGGATACAGTTTTGCGTTGCCCGAGTTTGATGCGCCAGAACACACAGAAAAATATGGTGCCTTTTGCAGTTCTGTGGCTAAATGCTCCTGGCTGTAAGGAGCTAGGGGTGGACATTCTGAACTAAAGCCTCACTTTTTGTTCTTCCACATGACATTTTTGTGGCAATCGAAGAATCATTAAAGATCTTCGCACTTACTTTATTGCCGCAATCCGTTGATAAGTAGCTGTGGCCGTGTTTCACTCCATGGTAAACACTGCAAAGCTCTGCCGCTGCAATCTTGTCTTCTTCTGGTGAAGCTTTTTTGGTCATAGAAGTTGCAATGGCTGCGTGTTTTTCTTTGTTTGAGAGCACAACTTGATGTTTTTTTGTTTTTGCGTGGATTTCCAATGCGTTTTCCCTTCATATTTTACTGAGATTTTTCGCCGGACACAAAACGCACGTGGCTGAAAAATGGTCTCCCTGGGTCGGCCGTACCCATTCGAACTCAGAAAGTTTCGCCCAGTCAGGATTGTAACTTGTTAATCTTTTTTTTTCTTACTGGTGGCTTGGATGTTTTATTTGCTCTATCTCCTTCCTCATCAGTCTCTCCTCCCATTTCAAATGAAGACGCAGTGCTCGACTCCACTCACACTGAGTGACTTTCCTCCCCTTTGATATGTTTACGTTTGAAATTGTGTTCCCGCTCTGTCTGAGGAGCGCAAGAATGGGGGCGTCACGGTCAAGTACGCATAGACGGGAAGAAAACGGGGAAAATTTTAAGAGCCATATAAGCACAGGAACCGTATTGGGCCCCGTCCACACAAAGCCGATTTCATGGCGAAACCGCAAAAGTCTTGTACGTCATCACCCCACCCCTCGACCCTCTAGCCAATGACTGTTGAGCCCACGGAGTCTCACCCTGGAATGTGTACTACAGCGTTTCTACAGATCTACCCGGTTTCGCTTGACGGTTTCGCCCGTTTCGGCTTCGTGTGGACGGGGCCTTACTAAAGAACGAAAGTAACCAGATGAGGTGTTGGCATTTTCCCCCAAAAAACGGGACAAATTGGTGGCAGCGCTGTTTGTGTTTCGTTGTGCGTTTAGTCTACTGTGGCGCCGTGTCGGTGTTAGTTTTAGTTTTAGTTTTAGTTAGTTATTAGTTTAGCTGCCCCTGTATAGCTAGCTGGCTGACCTCACGTGGTGCGTGATAGACGGGGCGTTACGTTGTCGACATGTGGAGTGCAGACGAGGACCCTTTTAAACCCACTGCAAGCATGCTGGGCAGATACTCGCCGGGCGGAGCTGTTAACATCGACCTGCCTGCTCCTTTCACCGGGGATGGGACCCAGAGTTTCCTCAGCTGGGCGAGGTAGTTGGAGGTGGCCGTCAGCGCCACGGCAGGGGGCGGCCACGGCTGTACGGAGGAGCTGGTGAGGATTCTTCCTACTCGTCTCGGCAAGTCCGCTTTTCTGCTGTGGGACAGTCTCTGTCTGCTGATGGTCTCCAGAGAGCTGTTGAGAAGCTAACAGAGGACATGCTCACCATGAGAGTGGGAATGAAAGAACTTTATGAGGAAAATCGGAGACTGAGGGCGGGGGATACTGACACAAGGGGGCGGAGGTTTCGCTCGCCCTCAGGAGGAAGCTGTAACTTTAACTGTGGCGAGGGGGGCTGCCAGTTGAGAGGCTCTCGTGAGGAACACCGTGGCCGCTCCCCCGAGCCTGGGCGGTCCCCACGCCAGGGGGGTTTTCCGCTATTGTTCAGATCCGTCTGAGATGCCTCCAGGCCGCCTGGGGGTAGAAGCCCAACTGGCGAGCCCGACGTGAGGACGAGCCGAGGCGACGTGAGGACGAGCCCAGGCAATGCGGCGTGGACTTCCTGCCACGACAGCAGGATGCTGACAACGGCCATCAGGGAAACGGCCGGTAGCTGGTGTCGAGGCCCAAACGCCAGCTAATTCTTGTGGTGGGTCCCTTGAGCCATGACTTTTCCAATGACATTGCTTGTATGGATTATACTGGCCACTCAACTTCTTTCGTCAGGGGTGTGGTTGAAGGCACCGAGGTTCCCATGATGGTGGACTCTGGGGCCTCGGTGTCACTGATTAGTGCAGACTTCCGTATGTCAGTCCCTGCCCTGCGAAACAGGCCCCTGAAAAAGAACTATATTGACTCTCGGGCAGTTAATGGACAAAAGTCACACCAGTGAGTGGGTACCAGTGAGATCACCTTCCGTCTGGGCCCGACCTGCTGGCAGCACACTTTCCATGTGCTAAGGGAATCCACTCAGTGTGGTCTGCTCGGACTGGACTTTCTGGCTAAGAATCATGCATTGCTGGATTTGGGGCGAGGTGTTTTACAAATATGGGACATTTCTGTTCCCCTGCTTCAGGGTGGAGAGTTGGTCCCAAGTTGTTGTAACGTATCTCTCGCTGTCGTCATGACCATTCCCCCGCTGAGTGAGGCTCTGGTGCCAGTGAACATTCTCCCTCCTGCTGGAGCTAGTCAACCTGCTGCAGACTTCGAGGGATATCTGGAGCCTAACATTCCAGAAACAACGGGGCTGGTGGTTGCTCGTACAGTGAGCAGTATGAGGAATGGTGTGACCTCAGCCCGCATCCTCAATCCCACAGGGGAGGCGGTTGAACTCAGGCAGGGTCTACACCGGGGTGAGTTTTACCGAGTCGAAAAGAGTGAAATTTTGATGCCAACTCGTGTCGTCGTCAATTATCCAGCTGTGCCTCCGGCTGCTGCAGGCCCTGTCTCCTTGGAGGAGTCTCCTGTTACGGCTGAGCAGAGGGCCAAGCTGGCTGAGTTGCTGCAGAGGTTCACTGATGTTTTTAACCTGGGCGACAGAAACACGGGCAGGTGCACACTGATCAAACACCATATAAGGACTGGGGACCACCCCCCTGTGAAGCAGCGTGCTTATCGTGCAGCACCTGGGAAACGGACAGAGATTGAACGTCAGGTGGCTAAGCTGCTGGCTGATGGAGTTGTGGAGGAGAGTTGTAGCCCCTGGGCATCTCCAGTGGTGCTTGTGAGGAAGAAAGGGGGATAGTGGAGGTTCTGCACTGATTATCGCCGACTGAATGCAGTGACGATCAAAGACTCACACCCCCTCCCGCGAGTGGATGATAGCCTGGATGCTCTAGCTGGCTCGGCCTGGTTCAGCACGCTTGACTTTTCGAATGGCTACTGGCAGGTAGAAATGGCTGAGGAGGATCGCGAGAAGACAGCTTTCACGACCGGCCGGGGCCTGTATCAGTGGCGGGCTATGCCTATGGGTCTGACCAATTCTCCAGCCACGTTTCAACGAATGATGGAGCTCACTCTGAGGGGCCTGCCATGGCACATTTGTGTGGTATATCTTGATGATATACTGATTTACAGCTGAAGTCCTTTCTAGGATCCAGCTGGCTGGCCTGAAGTTGAATCCCGAGAAATGCCACTTTGCCAGGGACCATGTCGTGTTCCTGGGCCACGTGGTCTCCAGTGATGGTCTCCAGCCAGACCCGCGGAACACTGTTAAGGTGAGAACTTGGCCAACCCCCCGCACCCCGTCAGAGGTCAGGGCCTCTGTGGGTCTATGCTGCTATTATAGGAGATGTGTGCGTAATTTCTCCCAGCACGCTGCACCACTGAACCAGCTGGCAGGGTAGAATGTGCCCTTTGAGTGGTCAGCTGAGTGTGAGGCGGCGTTCACCTACCTCAGGCAAGTGCTTACATCCTCTCTGGTGGTAACACTACCTAACTTTGCACTTCCTTCCAAGATGTACACCGACGCCTCTAAAGACTCTGTTGGGGCAGTGCTAGCGCAGGATGAAGAGGGTTGTGAGAAGGTGATTGCCTACGCCAGCCAGGCCCTCACACACATACAGAAGAGATGGTCCACCTTCGACAGGGAACTATGGGCTGTGGTGTGGGCAGTGCGTGAGTTCAAACCCTATGTGGGACTATCCACGTTCTGCATCATCACTGACCATCGCCCTCTGCTGGGCCTTAGGCGCATGGCCATTGATAATGACCCTACTGGACGGAGGTGTAGGTGGGTGCTGGAGTTGGACCCGTTTGACTGGGTCATGGTCCACAAGTATGGCACCCGCCACCAAAATGCGGACGCTCTGTCCCGCCGACCCGTGTCTCCAGACCTTGTCGAGCCAGATGCTCCTTCAGCCGGGCTTTACACCGTGGCCTCAGTGGAGATGTCTGACCACTCTCCGCCTGCAGACGGGGCACAAACAGAGCCAGTTCCTGTCTATTCACTTTGTGGTAGTGGAGCTGAATTGCGGTCAGAACAGCGTGAAGACCCTGACATTAGTGCTGTGTTGACTTGGTTGGAGCAGGGCAGGGTGCGGCGGCCTCGTAGACTCCCCGGGGGTTCCTCTGCCAGCTTGAGGAAGTTATGGACTGAGTTTCACCGTCTGTCGGTGATTGAGGGGCTGCTGTGCCGCACGGCGTTGCCTGAAACAACGGGAGACAAGCGGATTCTGGCTGATTCAGGCTGTTGTTCCTGAGATCCTTCAACAGTTACATGGGGGGCCGGCTGCTGCACACTTTTCCGCTGAACGTGTGTGGGAGAAAGCCAGGCAATCCTGCTACTGGCCCTTCACGTTGAGGGACATAAGACAGTGGTGTGAGCAATGCAGGGCCTGTCAGACTCGCAGGAGCCCAGTCCCAAGGCCGAGGGCTCCTATGGGGGGGTCCCAAGTTGACCGTCCTCTGCAGACATTCTGGAGCTGCCCATGACATCTCGGGGGAACAGGTACATCTTACTTGTGGAGGACTACTTTACTAATTTTTTTTGCCCTGTATGCCTTACCGGATCAGACAGCGCACTCAGTCGCGCGCATGGAGGTGAATGGGACACTTATGTGAAGCAAGTCGCCTTTGCATATAACTCCTCTAAACATGCCAGCACCCGGTTCACCCCCTTCTACCTCATGCACGGACGTGAGGCCCGGGTTCCTGCTGAATTGCTGGTGCCTGCTAGTGCTCTGGACTCCCGGGGCACTGGGTCCCAGATGGATTATGCATCCACCATTGCAGAGCGGCTGGAGTCAGGCTTCTACACAACCAGGCCTAACTCTGCGGAGGCTCGTGAGAGACAGAAACTGTACTATGACGAAAGTAGCTGCCACCGTCCCTTTAGTGTAGGTGGGCTGGTGTGGCTGAGTAACCCCACGGAAAGACGTATGAAGCTGGCACTGCACTGGAAGGGCCCATATCGGGTCGTGCAAGTGCTGGTTTCTGGTGGAGAGGCTGCACTGACATATCGCATTATCAGCGCTTTCGACCCGATGGAGCGGGCTCAAGTGGTTCATCATGACAGACTGAAACCGTACACTCTGCCATGCCGGCACAGACTGTTTCTGCTACTCCTGTTGCCGTTGGGTCTCGTCCTGTGGTCGAGTCTTCGCTCCCACAGAGCAGGGATCAGCCTCGGGCTGGTGAGTTGGACAATGGACTGTGTGGGAACTCGCCGGAGCTCAGATCCGGACAGTCCCGCAGTGGGCGAGTGGAGCGACCTCCGTCCCATTTGCGGGAGTTTGTCATGTTTTGAAGTTATTGTGTTCTGGGTTGGGCAATGCAGTGAAAGCTTGCTGGTTTAAAAAAAAAAAAGGGATTGAAATTGATGTAAATGTGGAATGTATGTATGATTATTTGTGTTGCCTGTATTGTAGTTCTGTTGGGATTACAGGTGATGGGAATTTGGGGGGATACTCTCCCCATGTTATTTTAATTTTTTTGATACAGGTTTTGTTTTGTCCCTGTTTTTTTTTGGGGGTTTTCTTTGTTTTGTTTTGTTCAAGTGAAACGTGGACGTTTCTTATTGAGGAGGGGACGTATGTAACAGACTGTTCTGTGTTTTGTTTGGAAAAGGAGGTGTGTCCCTCGTGAGTTGCCGTAGGGGGGAAGTTCAGGGAAGTGTTACGGCTGATGTGTTGTGTGGGTGTGTCTGAGATTAAAGTGAAGCAGAGTTGGCTGCTGAACACACTATCTCGTTTCTGGTCCCGTTCATTGTTTTCTATAATACTACAGTATAGGCGAACCCAGAACGCTCGGCTACAAAAGTATAGACCGTCGCGATCCCCATTGAAACGAATGGCGAGGTGACTATCCTTCAAAACGAGAGCTGGTAAATTGTGAAAAATGAATTAAATTGTAATCAGACAGCGCGGTTATATGCTATATACCATAGTATCTGTGGTATAAAGGCTGTGACGAATTTCGAAACATAACTATGTACAGTTTATGTTGAAAGTATAGACCGTCACGATTCCAATTGAAACAAATGGCGTGTTGATTATTCTTCAAAACGAGAGCTGGTGAATTATGAAAAATGAATTAAACTGTAATCAGACAACGCAGTTATATGCTATAGACCCTAGCCTAGAGTATCTGTGGTATAAAGGCTGGGACGAATTTCGAATTATAAATATGCACAATTGATAACGTTAGCTCTCTGGCTCATAGATCAGCGGCCTAGAATACCTCCCGTTGCCAAGTCGCAGCTAAGATCCGTCCTTTTTATGTGAAAAACTTTATATTTTGATCGTAAAACGCATGAATATATAAATAGTACAAAAACTAGAATAAACGGGATAATCAGTCTTATTAAAACGGTTTGTGCAACCAACCGCAAAACAAGACATGATTTCGGCTCTTGTCGCTCTTGTCTCTTTCTGCAAACGACATGCGCGTAGAATGGGGAGTGACGTAGAGTGACGTAGACTGATAATTCCTCGATAGAGTACTAAAGTGTGACGTCACGTTTCCATTGCAACCGACTCAGTCGCTTTGATACATTTCTCAGATCAGAATTGAAATTCTCAAAACTACCTGTTCAATCTTCACATCATTGTGTCACTTGTGCACATCAAAGAAGCAGTTTCTCCTTTCGTTGTACAAGTTGCAAATGCTTTGCTACATCCATGCAAATGATTATGTAAAATGCTCTGCTCTTTCCTACATAATCAATTGCTTATGTCATGTTGATCAAAATGTATTGTAATGGGTCTCTATTGAATAGTCTCACCCCCACAACATTTAGGCATTAGTTCATTGCTTAAGTCTTTACTTAAAAATGGTTGAACAAGTTGTCATAATATGTATTTCTATACATTTCCATTAGACTTTTTTTCTAAATCTGTCCTGAATTGGTAAATTGCTACCAGGTGAATCTTGTCTTTCTCTAAAGAAGGGAAATGTGTGAAGCGTTAGATCAACCAGTTTACTGAAATAGCTCCAAGGTGCATCTCATGAACCATGAACTGGCAAGTATATATATAGCTGGAGCACAACACAATGTTACATTGTCAATGGAATGACAAGGAATTGGACGGGGACAGCAGCCAGAGAGAGGAAGAGGAAGAGGAGTGAGGCTGCATGAGAATGAGAATTTGTGGCCCAACAGACAGGCATTCAGGGGGTGTAGGAAGACTGCACTGTAATTCCTACAGCAATGCATGTACAGTTTACTCTTTTTAGGAAATTGTCCTATGTTCACATTTCTAGCAATGACATGGTCTGTCAACAAATGACAGTAAAAACAGTCAAAGAGTAAATGTGAATCTTGTCCAGTCTCTTGCAATCAATCTCCCACATACACTAAGGTGTAACTTACAATTTACAATAATTTTCTTCAAAACTTTAGCCATAGTTTACATCAGACCATCCCTCCAGAGTACACTGTTATATTGACAACATGACTAAGCAATTTGACTGTCTTACCCATCCACAATGACACAAGGACTTGTCATTCTGATGCACTGGCATGTTCTTTGACACAGATATTTAATTTTGAGCGATGAACCAAGGATTTTGAGCAAGAGATTGGCTTTTGCAGGTAATCCATGGTGTTTTGCTATTTGCACGAATTGTTTTGAGAAATGCATTTACTGTTTTGCAAATGTTGAGGATGATTCGAGAAATGTACCAAAGCGACTGAGAAAAACGGTAATATCGCTATATATTTTCTAGTGCTGTCAGTTTAATGCTTTATTAACGGCGTTAACGTAAATCAATTTTAACGGTAACGTTATTTTTTTTATCGCGTGATTAAAGGAGCATTTCACCGGTGGAGGCATGAATATGTATTGAAATTGGGTCCTATATGTAGTCGAATAATAAAATAAAATTCTAATTTGGTGCCGTCTTGACCGAGAAAAGGCAGAAAGTGACTTTTTGGCGCTTGTGGATTGAAGACAACAACTCCCACCATGCACAGCTTCGCTGGCGGCCACTCCCGCTGATCATCTCCGCCTATCGGACACCTCCTTGTTCCATCTACTAATGGAACAAATCAGCGTGGAGCTTGACCCGACGTCACTGGCAGAGAGTAGTGACGCTTGCACAGAAGCATACGGCCGACATCTTTCTTTATTCTGGGTGGAAATAGTAACATAGTTGCGCCATTAAATGCGTTTATGCAAACATTTTTAGCGAGAAATGTGCATTATACTTTCATCATGTTCGCTCGTTGAATGTGAAGGATGTTTGGTTTGATAGTTATGACGAAGAGGGAACGCTCCATTCACTTGCATGGACAGCGTCTCCGGTTGCTAAGCAACCTCAACGTCTTGGCGGACTATCTGCTGATCAACACTACGAATGCTGGAAACACACCAGACACACCATGTGAAGTTATTTAAACCGATTATTGTTATTTATATCCGAGATTATTTAATCTAACCCGATCTAAACTCTATCATGCACTCAAACATGGCGGCGTTTGGGTTTCCTACCTCGGACTCCTAAATCCAGCGCAGCCACAGGCGCTTTGGCGCGTTGAACCATTTTTGTGACACACAATGATTAAGCGTCAAGTTAGGCACGTTACACGCGTTTGGTGTGGCCGTAGCATTATGCGGTTTCACCCAAAAAATCGGCTTCGTGTGGACGGGGCCAAGAAGGCGAACATCACGTCACCAAGTCACCAAGACAGCGCCAGGCGACTTACGCCACTATCTGCCAATGGATCGTGGATGCCTGGGCTGATATAACAGTCTCAACTGTGGTCCAAGCTTTCACGAAGGCAGGAATAATCACTGAACTGCCAGGCAACAGCAGCGACACTGACTTGGATAATGACGAGAGGGATCCGGGCATGTTGGATGCCGTACTCGCCCAACTGTTCAATTCGGACACACAAGAATTCGAGGGATTCGTAGACGGGGAATGAACTGAAAAGTGAGATTATTGTTAAGAGATATTGATATTGATCAGATATTGATGAGATATTGTTAATATGCACATTAACGTTTGAACATCGTTACCATGGGAGTGACCGGAGTTGTCAGAACGCTTAATAAAGTTTGACTTTATCTGACTGTTTTGTTGACATTCCCTTTAGCACAGCTCGGTCTAGTCGATGCATAACGCAACCCCAGTCAAACGTTTGACTGCAGTATCTTCTATTCTATGCGCCTTATAATCCGGTGCGCCCTATATATGAAAACAGTTCTAAAATAGGCCATTCATTAAAGGTGCGCCTTATAATCCGGTGTGCCTTATAATGCGGAAAATACGGTAGTCCTTGTTTGTATTTCTTTCGAAATGGTGAACTTTTGCATGGAGCCATCTTCTATGTCAGATCCAGTACCCTCCGCCAATGTACTTCAGTTTTATCAACAGCCTCTGTTATCTTAGCTTCAGACGCTGTGGTTAGTTTCTGCTGGTGAAGTCCTAGTGCCCACTAGTGGTTGTAGTCTTACGAGAATCATCCCCTCTTACACTTCCTATTTTCTTGTACGCAAAAATCGTCATATTGCGTCATTAAAAACAGGAAGTGTTGGAGATCGATACGGATCTCTCCAGTCTCTCCAGAAAATAAGGGAATGATGCTAGACCATTCAAAAATATGCGGGGGGTTCTAAAAATACAAAGCTTATGTGAAATGGATGAAGTTGCCCTTTAACGCTCTTTTGGCTTGGCAAACGTTGTCGTTTTTTCACCTGCTGTCTAGCAATCAGGTTAGAAAAACTACAACACCATACTGGATCTAGCAACACCAGAAGCAAAACAACAAGCACACCGAACAAACTTGTTGGGGCAAGCAAGGATACGGAGCGGGTGAAAAACTCCTTAAAAGTGTGTGTGTGCATGTGTGTCACTCAGTTCGAGCCGCACGAGTGTTCAATGTTGTCATTAGCTGTTACTTCTTTCTGACCAATCGCAGTTCAAGGCCCACCTGGGCTGTACCACTTCGGGAGGGGCCGCTCAGTTACTCCCCTCTAGACAAAATCGACTTGGTTGCGACGTTGACAGTTTGTTAGTGTTGCGGCTGTGTTGAGTGAGTGAGAGGATGCGGGCGCACTGCTCAGGCTACCGGACGGCGCTGCAAGGAACTTTTATAAACGCAACATTGTTATCCCGCAGTAATCAGCCCGACAGCCCCGAAACGTTAACGGCCCACCGGGAATTCTCCTGACTCTCCCGATAACCACTCCGCCACCCTGTGTGTGGGCGTTATTCAATAGCCTGATAATGTGTATAGGCCTACATACGGTAGGAATATTCATGCTTAAATAATAAATGTTAGCATTTCCCATCTTTTTTAAGTTTTACGGTAGGTCTACCACTGTCATGTACCTACCCGATGTCAAGTGGACCAGGTTGAATTCACTGAGGGTCTCTCTTCTTATATCCATCTTACCAAATATTTCATTACTGTCCTTCTCAACACTCTCTGATCTCACTAAAAGGCTCGCAGCACAAAATCACGTATCCTGCCTAGAGGAAGAACCAGCGCCCTCTTCATCAATGCACAGTCCGGCGGCCCGCCCCTGTGTGGGAACAATCCCACTGATGCCCCCCACTGAGAGGTCACAGCTCAGTGCTGAGTGCACTCTAGCCAGTCCAGTGGAGCTCTCCACATTCCCAGCTGGCCCTTTTATTGGGCTAACGTGCGCTTTAACGTTCACTCTACCGTGCATTCTAATGTGCAATCTTTCATGTGGCTCGTCTGCTCATTACGGCCACCGCCGTGTATCCAGCTTGTCTGTATCCAGCACTGCGACCACTGTGCAATGTACAACTTTATGTTTCTTCTCATCCTCTTTTTACATGTTTTCTTTCTGCTGTTTAAATTATTCATGTTGAAGGCGCTGTAGGTATGATTCAAGGGCTTTTATTTGAATGCCATTTGTAAAGTGCCAGAGCTAATCGGCTCCCCTGTTCTGCATCTGTATGAGCCTATTCATATTTTACACTGCTCCGGGCTCACTTCTGACCAATCAGGGCATTCCTTCTCTGATTGATTGTGGGAATCCACCATGCATGTCAATCACAGGTGCGTGAAATGCAGCCTTCCTCAACGGTGGATAATGGATCCCGTTTAGATGGTCAGGTGTCCCCTTATTCACACCTGACACATGACTGCACAACGTCTGAGTTGTGAGAGCCAGAATGAAATGAAGGACATTTTGATTAAAGAGGACGTAGAGGAGGGGCAAGAGGAGAGAGAAACATGGATGCGACACGGTCACATTCATGCTTGTATAGTGAGTGTAAGTGGGCTTCCCTCTCCCCCTCCTCTCCGTCCTCTTTAATCAAAACGTCTTCATTTCGTTTTTCTATTTCACTTTCTAACCAGAATGTACGTGTGACGGCCGCAATGTACGTGTGACGGCTTTCTCCCAATTAGGACTGGTGTGCCTGTCTCCCAATTAGGACTGATGAAGAGGGGCAGAGTCGCCTTGTTGGTGGCCTATATGGTACGCCCTGTTCCAGCAGTCCAGCCCCTTTCTTTTTTGGAATCTCCACCTGCTTGCCACGCTGCAACTGTTGTGGTTTGATCTCTTTTCATTATGGGTTATCAAACAAACCGTGATTATTGTTGAATAGAATCACGCCTTCATCCTCCCTCATTGTCACCCTAGGCCATGACAATACGGCACAGAGTTAGAGCGGGGTCAACACCAGGCTGTGGAGGGGCCCCTCGGGCCCGGCTGTAGGAGGGGCTCCGTGCGGCCTAGCTGCAGGAGAAGCCCGGCTGCAGGAGAGGTGCGCCTGCAGGAGAGACCCAGCGGGGCCCGGCTGCAGGAGAGGTCCGCCTGCAGGAGAGACCCCGCGGGGCCCGGCTGCAGGAGAGGTGCGCCTGCAGGAGAGACCCCGCGGGGCCCGGCTGCAGGAGAGGTGCGCCTGCAGGAGAGACCCAGCGGGGCCCGGCTGCAGGAGAGGTCCGCCTGCAGGAGAGACCCCGCGGGGCCCGGCTGAAGTAGAGGTCCGGTTGGAGGAGAGGCCAGGCGGGGCCGGGCTGCAGGAGAGGACAAGGGCCCCGCAGACCAGTGGCAGCAGAGCGGGAGGCCAGACGTGCAGAGATGGTAGCCAGAGGTGGGAAGTGACACTCAGGGGCCGTTGTGCACAGTCGCTGTGTGCTGCAGAGGCTCAGGTCCAAAGACATAGACATACATAGACGCTAGTCCCATCCAAACCACTCGTTCATGGAGGACGGAAGTGTCTGAGCATGTGGAGACCATGAGGATATGGCTCAGGATGTGGATGGAGGAGGTGTGTGTTAGTGAAAGTGCTGGGTGGTAGGGGTCGGACAGGAATCGAGGGTGGGGGGGGGGTTTGGGTTAAGAGTGGAATAGTATCCACATGTGTTCTGCAGCGGTGACCATCAACAGGATCTGTTCTCTATAACCTGAAGAGCCAATTTTGTACAAATGAAGACATCAGCCAACCTCCTCAACACTCGCGGCTCTGCTCCTTGTGGTTCTGACGGTCTGCAGGAACGGAGCAGGAAAAGAAGAAAGACCCACCATGCACCCACCTCACAGCCCTCCCACTTATTCTAAAATAATAATAATAATAATAATAATTCATTCATTTTCTATAGCGCTTTTCAATGACCCAAAGACGCTTTTATTTATTTATTTTTTATTTAACCTTTATTTTTCCAGATAAAACATTAAGAACAGTTTCTTATTTACAATATTGATCTGGTCCAAGAGGCCCCACCAGGAATAAAAGGTACAAATAACAAAAACACAAGCATGACTGATTTAGACAAATATAAAACGGATATACAAATACATACACACCTATGTACAGAAAGAAAATAGAAAACACCAATGCACTATAAATAATAATAATAATTAAGATGGGTCAATGTTATATTGTGTGTGAAGGGTGGAATGCAAATGAGAAACAGTGGAATCAACAGGAGCAGGGGGGGTCTACTAAGACATAGTTAAGTTTCTGCTTGAAGGCAGACTGTGATATGAAAGCTGTAAGTTTGAGGGTGTCTTGAATTTTGTTCCAGTCAAAAGCTGCTGCAAAATGAAAGGAGTTTCGGCCGAAGGTAGTCCTGGTGAGTGGGTTGATGAGTTTGATAAGCTCAGATGATCTTGTGCGGTAAGTGCTTCTAGAGGGATGGAGAAGGGAGGAAAGGTAATATGGGGTCTTGCCCAGGAGTGTCTTATAAATAAACTGAAGCCAATGTCGGAGTCGACGGGTTTGGAGCGAGGGCCAGTCCACCAGTTTGAAAAGTTCACAGTGGTGTATATTAAAGGGAGCATTGGTGGCAAAGCGGATAGCTGAATTGTGAAGAACGTCCAGTTTGTGTAGCGCTGTTTTTGAAGCCATTTTATAGATTGTATCACCATAGTCAACGATGGGCAGAATGGTTATTTTTACAAGTGTAAGTTTAGCAGAGCGTGTGAAGGATGCTTTGTTACGGAAGAGAAAGGCCAATCTGGCTTTCACTTTAATCGGAATATTATTAATATGGGTGGAGAATGAAAGGGAAGAGTCCAGCCAAAGCCCTAGATATTTATAGGACTTGACAAACTCCAGTTCGGAGTTGTCAGCGCAAACGATCTTGGGGGGCCTGGAGGTGTTGTTTTTTTCGATTGAAAAGTTACAAAATTACAAAATAAAACACGAAGAGGGAGATGACAATCAGGGGGGACAAGCGGAAGACAGCACAACAGAGAACAGAAGCAAGGTAGAGTGTGATAATAGATAGGGATAGGGATAAGGGTGGTTATGGGTAGGGGAGGTCATAGGCTTGGGAAAAGAGGTATGTTTTTTAACAGGATTTGAATATGGGAAGGGAGGGAGAGTCGCGGACAGGTTGGAGGAGAGAGTTCCAGAGTCGGGGTGCTGTTCGTGAGAAGGCTCTGTCACCAAAGGTTTTGAATTTGGATCGTCGGACAGTGAGAGTGGAGGAGGATCTGAGGGTTCGGGAGGGGCAATGGGGGATTAGGAGGTCAGAGAGGTAGGGCGGGGCAAGGTGGTGGAGGGCTTTGAAGGTCAGGAGGAGGATTTTGAAGTTGATGCGTTGTTTGATGGGGAGCCAGTGGAGAGTGAAGAGAACAGGAGTGATGTGTTCACGAGACCGGGTGTGTGTGAGAAGGCGCGCAGCAGAGTTTTGGACCATTTGGAGTCTATGGAGGGAATGAGAGGTGATGCCAGTGAGGAGGGAATTGCAGTAATCAAGATGGGACAAGATGAAGGCGTGGATAAGGGATTCAGCAGCAGGGGGGGACAGGCAGTGTCTGATTTTGCCGATGCGGCGGAGGTGGAAGTAGGAGGTCTTAACTGTGGAGCTGACATGGGGAACAAAGGAGAGGGTAGGGTCCATGATAGTCTGGCTGAACGGAAGTGGACAGCGTCTATTGCCTAGCGTCGGATTTGGCCGCGACTCCTCCCCTTCCGGTTGCTCCCCCTCAAACTCGGAAACTAGGCAGTATGGCGAGTTTTGAAGAGGACTTTGACGGCGTTGTAAAGTTGGCATGTTTGGCTCTTTCCGTCGAAAATTGCAAAGAACTACAAAAGATTTGCTTACAGCATTTGCTGAGGAAGAAAGATGTTCTATTTTGCATGGACACCGCTGCTGCTTCCCGGGCCTATCCCCGCCATAGACGATTGTGATTGGTTTAAAGAAATAAAAACAGGCCCGCCCAGTTTCCCCACGGATAGACGGCTCGAGGTAGCGTGGCTCCAGACCATTCTACTTGCTGTAGTTTGGTCTGGCTTTGCGAGACTAGGTCCATGATAACACCAAGATTGCGGGCCAGGGGGGAGGGAGTGACAGTCGAGGTGTCGATGGTGAGTGAGATGGGTCCAGTTTTATTGACAGTGGATTTGGTGCCTATGAGGAGGAGCTCTGTTTTGTCGCTGTTGAGTTTGAGGGAATTGATGGTCAGCCATGCTTTTATTGTAGAGATGCAGGTTTCTAGTTGGGTGAGGGGAGGATTTTGGGTGGGTTTGATGGTGATGTAGATCTGGGTGTCGTCAGCGTAACAATAGAAGTCCAGGTTGAGTTCACGGATGATGTGACCGAGGGGGAAGAGGTAGCAGATGAAAAGAAGGGGGCCGAGGACTGAGCCCTGAGGGACCCCCTGCGTGACAGGAGAGAGGGTGGATGTGTGGCCAGAGAGTGAGACGAACTGTTGCCTATCGGTGAGGTAGGAGGTGAGCCAGTCGAGTGCAGTGCCCTCAACACCCTGTTGGCGCAGCCTTTTAAGGAGGATGGAATGGTTGACCGTATCAAAGGCTGCGCTGAGTTCAAGTAATAGCAGGATGTTGAGGGCACCGGAGTCTGCAGAGGTGAGTTGGTGACTTTGACCAGGGCGGTTTCGGTACTGTGAAGTGGGCGGAAGCCAGACTGGAGGGGTTCATAGAGATTGTTTGACTGGAGGTGGGTGTGGAGTTGGGCGGCGACAATGCATTCCAGTATTTTGGATAGGAACGGCAGGTTGGAGATGGGGCGGTAGTTGGAGAGGTCGGCAGGATCAAGGGTGGGCTTTTTGAGAATGGGGGTGATGGAGGCAAGTTTGTAGACAGAGGGAACATGACCAAGGGATAGAGACTGATTGAAGAGGGTGGTGAGGTGGGGGATGAGGACAGGGAGGCAAGCCTTGAGTAGAGTCGTTGGGAGGGGGTCTAGACAGCAGGTGGTTGTCTTGGACGCAGTGATTATGTCCAAGATGTGGGAGGAGTCAACAGGGGAGAAGGCAGTGAGAGGAGGGGAGGGCGGGAGATCAGGGAGGGGGGGGGGGGGGGGGGGGGGGGGGGGGGACGATGACAGGAATGGTGGGGGTTGAGGGGTTACTGAGGGCACCAGTCAGGGAGCTGTTTATTTGGGAGATTTAATTGTTCAAGGCGAGGAGGAAAGAGTTACAGAGGTCAGATGAGGAGGGTGGATTGATGTCCGGTGGCTGGAGCAATTTGTTGACGGTGGAGAACAGGATGCGGGGGTTCTGGTTGGTGCTGTTGATGAGGGTGGAGAAGTGGGCGGATTTAGCAGCTTGGAGGGCGTCGCGGTAGGAGGAGATGTGAAGCCTGTAGGCTTCGGCGTCAACAGTGAGGCGGGTTTGTGTGTACAGTCGTTCCAGTTGGCGGGCAGACTGTTTCATGGTGTGGAGTTCCGGGGTGTACCAGGGGGCGGAGTTGGTGAATGAGACAGACGAAGTTTTCCAGGGGGCAAGGGAGTCGAGGGAGTCAGAAAGGATGGTGTTGAGCATGCTGGCGTAGTCATCAGGGGAAGAGGGGGCAAAGTCAGGGGGGAAGGCAGAGGATATGAGCTGGGAGAGTGAGAGTGGATTGATTGATTTGTTGTTGCGGTAGGAAATGGAGCGCTTTTTGGGACTATGGGGTGAAGGTAGCGGAGCGGAGAAGAGGATGCAGAGATGATCAGACAGTGGGAAGGGGATAGGATGGGGATTAGATATGGGTAGGGAGGTGGAGCAGACTATGTCCAGGATATGACCTTTGGTATGGGTGGGGAAGTCAATGTGTTGGGTAAGGTGGAAACAGTCAAGAAGGGAGAGGTCAGATGTCAGTGGGGCGTTGGGTTGGTCAATGTGAATGTTGAAGTCACCGGTAAGTAAGAGGCGGGAAGAGAGAGAAGATGCAATAGTGAGGAGTTCAGATAGCTCAGAGAGAAAGGATGGGTGAGGCTTCGGCGGACGATCAATTAAAACAGTAGTGATACAATTGGGGAGGGAGAAGGCAAGGTGTTCGAAGGATGAGATAGATGGGAGGTTGAGGTTCAGTTCAGTGATGGGCAGGTGTAACGGTGCGGCTGTTTTTATCCATTGCAGGCAATGGATAAAAACAGGACTGACACCGGGATTTACAAGTACCCTTTTATTTAACACACACAGAACATTCAAACACATTCATGACGCCACCTGCAACACACAAAAAACACACGTTATGAGGAAGCCGGTCAGGGGACACGGTACAAACAAGGACAACGTAAAAACACTCACGTTACGGTTGCGCTGGCTTCCGGGTGCCGGGGGCTGCGGGAGGACCCGACGTGAAGTCCGGAAGAACATTTGTGCAGTGTGGGGGTGACGTCAGACGGGCGAGACCAAGTGTGTGAGAGGAGAGGGGTGTGTTGGGGTACTTGGGGAATATTTAAGGTGTCAGGGAAGTAGAGGGTAAGGATAGGTTTTAGACGAATAGGTCTGGGGTAAGGTGGGTAACTAGGGGTGGGTATAGGTAAATCGGAAATGTGTAGGGGAGGGTTAATTGAATTAAGAGGGGTATGGGTCAGGCCGGGTAGGATATATTCAGGTCCAAATCATGTAGGTGGGGCAGAAGGGTCTGAGGTGAGCGGGTGACAACACCTGGCTCTTAGATCAGCCAAGGGCTTTATTAGTGCCGAGGGGAGGACCGTTGATTTTTTTGATTATTGAAAGTTATTTTGAGTTATTGATTGTTTTTTTTTGTGTTTATTCATTATTCTTTTTTTTTTGCCTCCTGATGGACATTTTTGGGACCGGAATAAATTCAGGCCCACGGCCTTACTAACATCTTTCATACTGCCTCCAATCCTTCCACCGCCGCAAGGCTCATCCTGGTAACAATTGGTGTCAGAAGAAACCGGAGCGCCTCAACAGGGGGCAGTGTGGAAGATGGAACCAAAAGCCAAGCCGGCCGAAGAGGGCGATGTACGTCACCAGCAGGAAGAGGAACAGGTGGATACCTCCAGCACCAGGCCAACAGAGGGAGAGGGACCCTCGGGAACCGGTAGCCCAGCAGAGGGAGTAGTGTCGGAGCTGGCGAGCATGATGAAGATAATGCTACAGGCCCAAGAAGTGAGGGAAAGCAGATGGGAGAAAGTGGTACAGTCCCAGGATCAGCGCTGGAAGGTGATGAGCCACCAATTCCAGCTACTCCAGGGTGAGGTGGGAGACATCCTAGGCAGTGGGTCGTCAAGAGCCAACACGCTGACGGGAGACTCCAGAGAAACAAGGTTTAAGGATCCTAAGCTTCAACCGCTATCGAAAGAGGATGACATCGAACACTTCCTAGCCACGTTCGAGAGGGTGGCAGTGACCTGCAGGTGGCCGGAGTCCACATGGACCATACGGATTGTGCCACTGCTCACCGGGAAGGCTCGCGGTGCATTCGTCGCCATGGACATGGAGGACACGGGCGACTACACCCTGGTGAAGGAGGCCATTATGAAAACATTCAGTGAAGGAGATCACAGAGATGTTCATCCTGGAACAGTTTATGGATATGCTGGGCGAGGATATGGCCATCTGGATCCGAGAGCATGATCCCAAGACAGCAGAGGAGGCAGCCAGGTTGGCAGAAGTGTTCCAGTCGGCTCGACTAGGCACCAGAGGCCCCAGCACAAGCCGGTGGAGCTCAGCCGGAAGGAAATCTGATGAGGGTGATGAGAAGCGTGGTCAGTCTTATGGTAGGTCCACCAGTTATAATAGATGGCCAGATGGTACGAGACAGGACGGTAACTGTTTTCACTGTGGGAAACCGGGTCACACTAGACAAAACTGTCCGGAGAAGAAAACACAGGACACAAACATGTGCTATGCACCGAGACCACACACACAACATACACCTAACAGCACAGGTCACTCAGTTCAGGTTTTGGTTAATGGAGAAGCTGTAAAAGCTCTTGTTGATAATGGCAGTTCACAAACACTGGTTCATCAGAGTCTAATCCCTTTGGAGGAGTGTAGGGTGCAACCCCCAGTTAAAGTAGGCTGTGTCCATGGCGATGTTAAGAGTTATCCTACTGCTGAGATTTTTCTTACCGTGAGTGGCCAGACCTTTTTCACGTCTGTTGCTGTAGCACCCCAGCTGCCTTATAAAGTTGTGTTGGGGCATGATCTACCTATTTTATGTGATTTAATCCCCCAGGTTAAGCACTGTAATGCAGTTACTAGGGCCCAAAGGGTTAGTGAGTTGAGGGCACTTCCCTTTGCGGAGGATGAATTGGTGCTGGACGTGGAGAGTAGAGGGGAGCGGAAGCGTTTGTCAAGGCAGGAGAAACGCAGACAGAAAATTACAGTTGAAGCTGGTCAAGAGAAGCAAGAGTGGACACAACCAAGCAGGGCATTGGAGATGGACGTACCCACAAACATTGTGGAGTTGCAGAGACAGGATAAGACCCTGGAGCTATGGTTTCAGAAAGCCACAGGGGGTGTCAAAGGGACACAGAGCACAAGTAGCGGTACGCAGGAAGCAAGGTACATTCTGAAGAATGATATCCTGTATCAAGTAAAAGGGGAGTGTGAGAACTTGGTGGTGCCCGGCCCTATAAGAGAGAAGGTGATGACCCTGGCCCATTCTATCCCATGGTCTGGACATCTAGGGAAAGACAAAACACTTGCCAGAATAGGGAGCCGGTTTAGCTGGCCGAATATGTACACAGATGTATCCAGTTTCGTCCGTGCATGTCCAGAGTGTCAGCTTACCTCAGGTAGGGCAGTCCCACGTGCACACCTACATTCTCTGCCGATCATTGACACACCTTTTTCACGCATTGGGATGGATATAGTTGGGCCCACTAGAGAGAAGTAAAGGGGGGTACCGCTACATCTTAGTGTTGTGTGACTATGCCACTAGATACCCAGAAGCATTTCCTCTCAAGAACATCAAGGCAAGACAGGTGGCCAATTGCCTCGTGCAGCTATTTTCACGGGTGGGAGTGCCAAGAGAGGTACTGACTGATCAGGGCACTAATTTTCTGTCCACACTTCTGAGGCAAGTTTACAGTCTGTTAGGCATTAAAGGCATCAAGACCACGCCTTATCATCCCCAGACAGACGGGTTAGTGGAACGGTTTAACCGTACCCTCAAAACCATGCTCCGCCGCTTTGTCTCGCAGACCGGAAAGGATTGGGACGAGTGGCTGCTGTACCTCCTGTTTGCATACAGGGAAGTGCCACAGGCCTCCACAGGCTTCTCACCCTTTGAGCTTCTTTATGGTCGGCAAGTGAGGGGGCCTTTGGACCTGTTGAAGGAGCTCTGGGAGGGGCCCAAAGAAGAGAATCAGAATGTGGCACTGTATGTCATCCAGATGAGGAACCGGCTGGAAGAGATGTCTGCACTGGCGCATCAGAACATGGAGCTGGCGCAGAAAAAACAGAAAACCTGGTATGATGGAAAAGCCAGGGAAAGGACCTTTGTGCCGGGCCAAAAGGTGCTGCTCCTACTGCCCACAGATGACAACAAACTCCTGGCTAAGTGGCATGGCCCCTATGAGATCACCAGGAGGACGGGAGAGGTCACCTATGAGGTCCACATGCCAGAGCGGGGTAAGAAGAAACAAACTTTTCATGTCAACCTCTTGAAAGAATTCCATTCCAGAGGCCAAGTGGAGACGCTGTTTGTCCGGGCGGTGACTGAGGAAGAGGAGCCAGAGGAGCAGTTTTTCCCGGTCAAGGGTTAGGGTTAGGGTTACCATTAGGGTCTACCATTTTCGGGTGATGCCGTTTGGCCTGCAGGGGGTGCCAGCCAGTTTCCAGAGGCTCATGGACACCATACTGGCAGGAGTCCATGAGTTTGCTGCAGCTTACCTGGATGATGTGGTGATTTACAGCAACACCTGGCAGGATCATCTGGACCACCTCGAGCAGGTCTTTGGACGGATTCGGGGAGCAGGGCTGACCATAAATCCGAAGAAGTGTGCCCTGGGGCAGAAAGAAGTCAGCTACCTGGGCTACGTGATCGGTGAGGGTGTGATCCGACCACAAGTGGAGAAAGTGGACGCCATGCGCAACTGCACACCTCCGACCACCAAAAAGAAGGTGAGATCCTTTTTAGGCTTAGCGGGATGGTATCGGAGGTTTATTCCTAATTTTTCCGAGAGGGCTTCTCCCCTTTCTGATCTCACCAGGGCGGCGGCACCAAACAGAGTGGTCTGGACGGAGCAGTGCGAATCAGCCTTCCAGGACCTGAAAGGGGCAGTCTGCGGCGACTCTGTCCTGCTGAGCCCAGACTTCGATAGGCCGTTCATTGTCCAGACAGACGCCTCTGGGGTGGGGCTCGGTGCAGTCCTGCTTCAGGAGGTGGACGGGTTCCGGAGGCCTGTCGCATACATCAGCCGGAAGCTGGTCCCGAGGGACCACTCCAGCTCGGCTGTGGAGCTGGAGTGCCTGGCGATTAAGTGGGCCCTCGACTCCCTGAGGTATTACCTCTTGGGGAGACCTTTTCATCTGGAGACCGACCACAGAGCACTTCAGTGGCTGGAGAGGATGCGTGACACGAACTCCCGGGTCACCAGGTGGTACCTGTCTCTCCAGCCATACAGGTTCACCGTGACCTACCGGCCGGGGGCTACAAACAGAGTGGCGGATTTCCTTTCCCACATCCCGGAAGCGGGGGGGGAAGGAGTGAGCATGGAGCCCGGCTTGGAAGGGCCTTTTCCTTCCCTGGGACGACAGGAGTCGTCTGTACGGGAGGGGGCTAATGTAACGGTGCGGCTGCCCGTTACTGCAGGCAATGGATAAAAACAGGACTGACACCGGGATTTACAAGTACCCTTTTATTTAACACACACAGAACATTCAAACACATTCATGACGCCACCTGCAACACACAAAAAACACACGTTATGAGGAAGCCGGTCAGAGGACACGGTACAAACAAGGACAGCGTAAAAACACTCACGTTACGGTTGCGCTGGCTTCCGGGTGCCGGGGGCTGCGGGAGGACCCGACGTGAAGTCCGGAAGAACATTTGTGCAGTGTGGGGGTGACGTCAGACGGGCGAGACCAAGTGTGTGAGAGGAGAGGGGTGTGTTGGGGTACTTGGGGAATATTTAAGGTGTCAGGGAAGTAGAGGGTAAGGATAGGTTTTAGACGAATAGGTCTGGGGTAAGGTGGGTAACTAGGGGTGGGTATAGGTAAATCGGAAATGTGTAGGGGAGGGTTAATTGAATTAAGAGGGGTATGGGTCGGGCCGGGTAGGATATATTCAGGTCCAAATCATGTAGGTGGGGCAGAAGGGTCTGAGGTGAGCGGGTGAGAACACCTGGCTCTTAGATCAGCCAAGGGCTTTATTAGTGCCGAGGGGAGGACCGTTGATTTTTTTGATTATTGAAAGTTATTTTGAATTATTGATTGGGTTTTTTTGTGTTTATTCATTATTCATTTTTTTTTGCCTCCTGATGGACATTTTTGGGACCGGAATAAATTCAGGCCCACGGCCTTACTAACATCTTTCATACTGCCTCCAATCCTTCCACCGCCGCAAGGCTCATCCTGGTAACAGCAGGGATCGTTTATGGAGAACGGCAACGCCTCCCCCTCGGCCGGAGAGGCGGGGTTTGGCAATGTAGCTGTAGTTGGAAGGGGTGGCTTGATTGAGAGCATAGAAGTCCAGGGGCTGTTGCCAGGAGGAGGAGCAGATCGGTGTTATTGTCCAGTAGCAGTTCAGATATAACGGGTGATTTGTTGGAGAGGGAGCGACAGTTCAGCAGTGCAAGGGAGATGGATGGGGGAGGAGGGGAGGGGGAACGAAGGTTGTTGAGGTGTGCAGTACAGCAGATGGGGGTGACGGGGGGGCGGGAGTTAGTCCAGAGTGAGGGGATAGGTGAGCCATGGGGGAGATGTTGGTTGCGAGAAGGGCCAGAACTTCGATGGATGTAGCGGCATCGGCGAAGGATCCCGGCTTTGCTAGCTGCAGTGGCAGCAGCAGCAGCAGGGAGACGATGGTTGGTGTTAAGGCGGTGAAGGTCAACGGCAGTGTAGGCGAGTGGGCGAGAAGTTGGTGGAGTAGAGGAGAGGGTCCAAAGAGTCTGGAGTAGCAGGAGTGGTAATCCAAGATGGAGATGAGACATGACAGCAGATGAAAGAAGTCTGGGTAGTGTATTGTCAATGGCTAGTAGCTGATTAGCTAGAAGCTGGTAGGCAGAGAGTTGTGTGGATGCAGCAGTGGACCAGGTGATGGAGTTAGATGGGTGGAGTGGGTGATGTTGGTTGCCCCAGACCGTACCCGTGCGGCAGGCAAGCCCCACCGTGCCATGACGGCATCCGACTAGGCTGCAGCTGACGAGCCGGTGGGGAGTGGGGCTCCCCCCCGTGAGCGCCAGCTGGGTAGCCTGACAGCTGGGCCAATGTTTGTTTTTTTAGCGAGGCACGCAGTGCATGCGGACAGCCGGGTTAGTGAGGGATGCAGCGGGTCAGTCCCGGGTTGGCACAATCACCACCACAAACACACAACCGTACCCACCCGGGTCCAGAGCAAGCAATCCA